>NC_132797.1:66947427-67241899 GCF_048594095.1 Paramormyrops kingsleyae
GGACCATTTTGAACCCATAATTAATTTTCTTTCACTTATGCATAGACAAGTTCTTTGACTGATATTTGCACAAAAGTATCTCCACGGTGCAGAAATACTCCATTTGGCTGCATTCCAAAATAGTTTTAGATTTCCTTAGTTACACCATTTATTGATACTTATTTACGTTGAGGCATCTGCTGCGGCATTTAGGTGTGAACTCAGTAGCAGCTTTGCAGTGCATTGTGGTCTGCAGAAGGATGCATGAACAGCTGTAAACAGGATATGCTTAGTAATGGTGTGTAATGTAAGTAATTTAAATGATTATTAATAGAGGGACAGAGAGAGAGATAACATCCAAAAGTGAAGGCTGATTAATTATGGATTTCACAGAAGAGCGGAATTAGTGTATAGTGTATAGTATATTCTTCATGCTCCATGTATAGTGGCAGGGTGTTTGTTCCAGCAGATTGGCAGTGGGGGGATGGACGGCGGGGGCAGATCAGAGCACTAAGCGAGTCAATATCACCATAAGGTGCCTTTGAGACTTCCCCATTTCATCAAAAAAAAGCTGAGATTTTCCATTGAACTTCATATTAATTACATTAAGTACATGTTATACTGTTAGAAATGCATGTTGGTCAAGCTCCCACACTTTTTATAAATTAACTGCAAGCAGACAACTTACATGCAAACGTGAAAATACGTCCACCCTGTCATGGACAATTTCAAAGCAGAGTAAATACATTTAAATTGCATAGTGATTATAAAATGTACATTTTCAGAAAGCTATGTAGTCCCTTTCTCAACAATATATTTTAGTTAGTGGGAAAACTATTTGGATAATAATGAAATTATGGCAAACTATTTGTTTCTCTATAAAATCTGCGAGAGTTACACTTTCTTTTTTAAATAAAATCTAACAAAAAAGATATCTGGTCAATCTTTCAAGCAATACTATTTGGCCCTCATTTGTTTATAAAGGAATAACACAAAATATTTTGCTAACTTGTGAAAATAATGTGTTTATTTTCATAAAACATGAAAATAACAGGGTGGACAGTGACATGACAGGGTGGACCCTGGGCATGACAGGGTGGACACGTTGTGAAATGTCATTGAATGGCCTCATAAATGCAAGGAGCAATGCAAGAAAATTATGTAAAAAAAAAAAAAAAGCCTTTTCCCATGTAGGGGGAAATTACCAGTTGAACAGACTGGTTTTGATCCACGCAACCTGTATGCAGCCACTGAATAAAGATGGCCAAAATGAAACATTAATGTTAATTCTGCACAGTGAAAGTCAAACATTAAACTTTAGAACAAGAAGAAAAATGTTTTTACGTGGAGAACAGTTGATTTGAAAAAACAGAATATTAGAGAAATTTCACTTGGATGCATCTCCAAACACTCTCCCTTTCTGCAGACATGGCTCAGTTCTGCAGTTGCTGTTCAACATACTTCCATGCAGACGCTTCAATCTGTACAGAGCGCTTATTCAGAGCCTGTGGTTCTGGTATTAGGCAAAGTACCTGCCAATCATGGTACCAACAGATGTCGTCCCGAAGACTTGGCCAGCGGAACTTGTTTATGCCATGGCGTTGCATACACTTAACTTTCACACTGTGCCCTTCTGCATCCATGATGATACCTGGGTATGCTTCATTGTCATAATTAATGACGCACCACTCTCCGATGTGCTTTACCTCAATCATTTCTGGTCTCATAGGATTATCTGGTGTCTTTCCACACGCTTGGGACTTGTCAGATGAAACAGGAACATTAACTAGAGTGACCTCTTGAAGGTTAAAGCAGGGACAGTCCAAAACACCTTCCTCCCTTTTACACAGACATGAAATGCCTCTGTATTTCATTTGGCCGGGTGTCAGACTGATAGCTTGGTGGATTTTCATAGTGCCTTTTATGGCAGCTATTGCAGGTACCTCAGGCTTTGATTCAATATCCCTCTCTGGGATGAAGAAAAGCTCGACAGATGTGTCCAGGCTTTTCAGCTTGTTATACAAGTTCTGGGCATCAGGAATGTCTCCTCCATTTGCTACAATCCGGTCTGCTGACCTCTTGAGGGCCCCACCCACACCGTCTGGTGCCCCCTTCCCATGATTAGCCTCAAAGAAATTCCATGTTATTTCTTTGAAGCCATACTTGTAGGGTTCCGTTGAGAGGTAGAAGAAATTTCCCTTTTGTCGATACTGCGTTGCAGGCCCATCGCTGAAAAAATGAAGTGTGCTGACTTGAGGGTGTCGTTCTCTCACTACCTTCAAAACAGGATCAAGGTGGGCCCAGATGGCCACAGGGTTGTGTCTTCTGGAGGGTGATATGGAGCAGAAGGTGTGTGGCGCTTGTTCACCAGTGGTGTAGAGCACTCCAGTGTGCAGGCTGGCCTGCTTGTGTGAGCCTCCAAAATGCACAGATTGTATTTCTTTGCTGTACTTACATGAGTAATTTTCGCTAAAATCTATATGGATGAGGGACTCATTGGGCTTCAGACTCCTCCTGAGCACCCTGTAGGCATCAAACTGCCATTTGATGTTGAAGACATGGCTTCTAAAATGGAGAAGCCTCTCCTGGAAATCTGTGTTAAGTTCATGCTCTGTTGTTGTTATCTCCCTTTTCATTGTTATTATTGACACCTTATCATCCTTTTTGATCTTCTCTGTCATCCACTGAGATAAACGAATGTTCTTTTCCTCAGGGGTTCTCAGCATCGGATGACAAGTTAGGAGGCATTCACTGCACTCACCATAAGCACAGACTTTGGCTTTCGGGTCACACATGGTTGCTTCAGACATTTCCTCAATGTTTCTTGAGGAAAGTAAACCTTGGCTCTGCAAGGCATTGGCAATGAATTGCAAGTTCTCATGTTTTTTGCAGAGACATGTGTCACGGTCAGAGGAAGAGGGGGTTACCACCCAAAAGGGTCTGAGACGGCAAAAGGAGGTATATGACATGTGGCCAGTGTGCTCAGAGAGAAACCTCCTATGCAAGTTTTTCATTGTATCAGTAAGCAACCTCTTTTGCATTTTTTTCTTCAGCCGTGTGACCGTTTGTTTGCGACCAGTTGTCATTCGACTAACATCATCTCGAAGAAAAAATGATGTAACATTCTTCCTAATCTCATTTCGACTGACGCACCTTCTACCACGGTAGGTCAGATCCACAGAATACTTTGCTCTCTTCTTAGAGTAGCCAAAAGCAGTCTGGGCATGCTTTTGGAGCTTATACTTCTTTAGAATGTTTCCACTGACCACTTTTGCTATCAGCTGCTTCTCTCTGTTTGTTTTTGCATTTTCATATTTTCTTCTAATATCTTCAATTACAGATGTATGGAAAAGAAGAGCCCTTTTGATGGGTGAATTCACTTTTTGACGTGCCAACAAAGCATTGACTTTTGTACGTGGTGATTTGGACACACTTTCTTTCTTGGCCCGATGGTACCTCTTCTTATATTTCTCAGTTTTACTTTTCTCTTTTGCAAGCTGTGCCTCTAATATTTCAATCTGTTTTTTCAGTTTTCTCTTCGAACTCCTTCGAATGCTTTCCCCTTGACGCTGTTGCCTGAAACACAAACTATTTGTAAGGATTTAAAAAAAGATTTTAGCAAGTTAAATATTATAGGGACATAAACAGTTGATAATTGTCTTTCAAATAAATTTAAACTTTCTAAAAAGTCTCATCAGCTTAACTTCGAATGATCTAACCTGGAGGGCCCTGGCCTACGCTGATTTTCAGTTTCAGCAGGGGAGTTGGGTGGTGTTTCTGACTGTAGCAAAGCACTGGCCCTGTTTTTGGCTCTGGCTCGACTTTTTGCCTCTCTCCATTTCTTTCTTTTTGCCCTCTTTTCTCTCTCACTGAGCTCATTGACACCCTTCTTCTTTCCAGTCTCTCTGTCTTTTTTCCATTTGGCCCTTTCTTTCTCAAGATACTTTCTTCTTCTGTCTGGGTCAGCATCACGACGTTCCCGATACCTCCTAGCTATCTCAGCTCCTTTTGAACTCATTCCTTGAAAAAGATGATTCAAAATGTTCCCTTACACACTTTAATTGACAGTCCTGGTAAACTAGGCTTGCCGTATCAAACTAGGCTTGCTTATATTGATATGGCAAAAATTGTCCATATTGTCCATTCTTACTATTTATAGCATGTACTGTCATAAAACGTGTGTAATAGCTGTTGTAATATGTGTTACATTTTCAGCATGTGGCCTAAACCATGCGTATGTCCTTCCTGTCATAAACCATGTCCACCCTGTCATGGAAGGCTTGCTGACAGGGTGGACAATGACAGGGTGGACATTTTTGGCTAATATTAGCATTTAATGAGCACATGGTGGACCTTTACTTAGCAACATGTTACAGTCAGCAAGCTAACTGTGTACTGTTTTATAAATATATTTCAAATTTCTCAATGATTTTTTTAACAATTGATATTTCACTATGACAGGGTGGACATGTTAAGCTTGACAACATCCAACTATACACATAATATGATGAAAATTACAAAAGATAAGTGTAAATACTTACTCTGCAACTAGCCACTGCTTCAGCCTCCATTGAAAAAAGACAAAATGCTCGTAGTGATGTCACTGAGAACGTCAGAGGGTTTCTTAAAGGGGCAGTTACCCCATAATGACAGGGTGGACAGCAATTTCAGGGACACATGCAAAATGTTCAGTATGATTATGAAAATAGAATATACATGATCGGAATTACTTGTTTTATCAAATAACTTATTGTGGACAATAAAACCATGTTTTAAAAAAATTAATTTAGTTTCATTTAACCACTTATTACACACACTGTAGTTAGCAGAGCGGTGTGTGGGACATGCCAAAATCACGTGCATCCAATGAAATACAAGTGTATAAAATGAAGGAAACACATTTTAAGAGACTTTTCATTGTACTGATATGTGTGCAAGTGTTTGGCCACTTGTAATAAAACCTCAGACTTTCATTATTCTGCCACTTTTTCATGATAACTGAGTGAGTGTGATGAGGACACCAAAGGCACCTCATAGTGATATTGACTCAAGCACTACATGTGCTTCTTCCACGCGTTTCTGTCATCTATGGCCCAGCCTGCCCCCAGAGGCTGTCACAGAAGGACAGACAGACTCAAGTCACTGTCACAGTGACAGAGAGGTGAATATGAAACAATGGCTTTAATGATAAGCTATTCTTGCACAGCTCAAACACCACCCTTGAAGCAGGGTCCCTACAGCCTTGCCCCAATGGTCTCTGTCTCAGATTCAAGCTATAATGTTAAAACAAGGAGTGAAAAGAGGCATGGCCCTGTAAGGGCCTGTAATGAATGGCAGATTTATAAAGAGTAAGACACCTTTGGTTTGAAATCTTCATCTAGATGTTTTTTTTTCTCAGATATTGAACCTGCGTGATTAATGAACTTTTTCTTTGAGAATATAGAATTTAACAGCCTTTGACTCATGGCTGTCCACTGATATATATGTGTGATGTATATCTCTGCTTATCCAGTACAGGATCACAGCAGCCTACCCCAGGCAATGCACTATGGGAAATTTACAGATAATTCACCTAACAGTACATCTTATGGCTGCATGAGGAAAGTGTATCTGGAAGGATCCTATACAACACAGGGAGAACATGCAAACTCCACACAGAGCAGGGGTGAGAATCAAACCCCTAGCTGGGGAGCGGTAAGCAATGCCAGTAAATGAGTCACCTTGTAATGTACATGCATGTTGAAAATAAATATGTAGGAAGGTTTTTGCCTTCTACTGGATAGCTGTAGGAATTCAATCAGGCTAACAGAAGGGGCGATGTGTGGCTCAGTGGGCTAAGCCTCTGTGTCTGTGATTGGATGGTCACCAGTTCAAGCCTCAGCGGAATAATCACATCCATGGACCCCTGATGTTTAACCCCCAGTTCCCAGGATACTAACCCTGTGCTGTGACTCCTACAGTGTATGTTTACACTCACCTGTATGTGTGTCTTCACAACCATGCCTGAAGCAGAAGCTTATTGTAGCAGCATGTCATCTCACAAGACATTAGAGCAGTTTAATGGGGCGTATCTTCCTGCAAGCTCCTCCCTATTTTCAAATTGCCAATCAGCTGGCACCACATGGGTGGACAAAGCACTGATAGGAGGAATGACACAACTCTAATTGCTGGAAGCCAGTTACTGGCAAGCTTCTGCCAGAGCTGATGAAGACAGCAGAAGAATAAATCACAGTTTATTCATTCTCTCACTGTTCAGAACAAAAAAGCCTATTTATTTCCCCCAGTCAATCAATCCGTCTGCATCAATAGCTTATGTTCACATTAAGAAAACAGAGCCAGTTCACCTCTGCATTTCAGTGAAATACTTGTGTGATGTGCGGCACTTAAAAACAGAATAGTGAAAACCACAGGCCGCCAAAGAACTAGGTCTCTGCTAGGCCCTCACACACCATGCAGTAATGAAGAGTGTTATAATAGTAACTCGATGACCTTTTCTCTGTGGCTTTTTGAGCCTTGCATGCTGCTGCTAATTTAACATTTGCTCTTGGCCAATGGGAGGCATCTGGGGTGGTCGGCGAGAGAACAGAGAGAGGCAGTCGGCGTCGGGTAGAACACGGCAAAGGTCATCGATTCATCTGCTTCTATTCAAGCCTCTACGCTGTGATGACATCAAAAAAAAAAAAAAAAACATAAAAAAGTGACCAGATGCTCATGCATATTCCTGATTCTGTACAAACATCTTTCACAATATTTTCCCATGCAACCCCCACAGTTCCTCTTCTCTTACAATTATCTCAATTTAATCCCTGTACAGTCATAATCAGCAATTTTGCATTTAATAATATGTATTGTGGCAGCAGAACTGCAAAATGTAAATAACATATATTTATAAAGGGAACTGTAAATAACACAAAAATTCAGATGTTTTTAGATTATTTACAGATTTCCTTCTATCTGTTAAACACCATAGTAGAATAATAATAAAAAAAACAACTAAATACAATACCTAAATGTAGAATCTACTGAGACCATCAAAGAATAAAATTATTTGCTAAAGGATTTTACCTATTGTAAACATTGTTTTATACTGGAGAGATTGCACTATATAAGTAGTTTGATATTAGCATATTAGCTAAAGTCCTTTCTTATATATATATATATATATATATATATATATACACACACACACATATGTACTGTGTTATACAAACAAAGAGAGCACCGATAATTGTCTTATTGAGAAGAGACTCACAGTAGATTGTGCAGAATATTCATGAAGCTGTGGAAAGTCTTATTAAATGTGTTTAGTTTCCTTAACATTACATTTTCACATTTGCCGCAGCATTATAAATAGTCAATAGCTTTTGAAGTTGCTGTTTGAAGGCAACAGCATCAAAATGTTTTGTTGTGCTTAAAAAAATCCATGATTGATGGTTATTTTCCAGTGCCTGCAATTTTTCTTTGTAAAATCGATAGCAGTTTACCAGCCACAGCTGGAGGCCTCATTTCCAGCATCGTCTCATTGGCCCTCCTCACAAGCAAATCTGTAGCGGACGCTATCTTCTGGTATTCATTAAATGAAAGGCAGAAGGCAGCAGAGGCAGCCCCTTAATGAACCTGCTTTCATGGTACATTTTCCATGGGCTACTGTGTTAATGTTGCCTTTGGGTGCGTCATTATCTGCAGAACGCACTGCGCTGGTGCTGACGCCTTTGTAAGACTAGGCCTCTTCCAAGGCTCATGTGATCCACAATTTCCAATCCCAGCACACAGGAATATCTAAAAGCGTTCATCTAAGCAATTACTTTTTCAAACGCTCTTTATTATTTATGCTTTATATTGCATTCTTTTTTTGCACATCTAATTCCATAACAACCTGACGTCAAAATTATATGAAACGTATTACTTGTCAGAACTTTATTCACTGTGCTCATTTGCTTGGCTGGCTTATATTTGCATTAAGAGTTTCTTTTTTCCATAAAATTTCAAGCTAGGCCTAACATTTCTGTTTCGTATGGGAATTTTTGGACAACAGATCATATTTTTACACAATATTTCTCACATCAAAATCACATGTGGATAATATGTCAAATTTATTGTGCACGTAGACATATAAATACAAAATAGATACAAATAAAAAACTATTATTTTCTTCAGTGGGGCAATAAGGTATTGGGAGGAATGAAAGATCCAATGGTTATGTTAAACCGGAGAATATTTACAGTGATTTTGTGCTACTTCACAGTTTGTTTTCATCCTGAATGTCACTGTTCTTAAGTAGCCTATAGATATTAAACGCCTTTCTGTCATGATTAGGGTAGCATATCAGTCTTTGATCTTCTTTATAATATGACCTTTTCTTTAAATTGGCTCAGTCAGAGTAGACCAAACAATTATTTTTTAATACTCAAAACATGATCCTCCATTCATTATTTCTCTTATGACTAATGATACAAAGTACAATACATCAATGCATGTTCGCTGTCATGGCAACAGCCGTGCGGTTTTCTGTTGTTCATCATTAAAGGTGTATTTGACCATGCTGCAGTGTTCATTGTTTTCTGAAGGTTCTGTTCGGTTATTAGCCTCTGGGTCATTTTGGGCAAATCCTTAATTCTGACTGTTACCTCAATGACCAAAGTATCTTTCGTGATTGTGGGGAAGCTGAGAGGATAGAATGAGAGAAGCAACCACAGTGTGCAAAAGACGTGACCCGAGTCTTTCATTCAGTGCATAAGATCCAGTGCTTCCAGTGTTATTTCGTTGCAGGTTATGCATGTTTGAGACTGGATGGCACCTTGATGGAATCTGAGGAAGGTGTTGTGTTTTATTTATTTGCCTGAGTTATTTTACTTTCTTGGACAGGAGGTGGTGCTGACTCTGGGATGAGGTCAGGCTGGAGATAATGCTAGTTATGCTGTGACCCCAACTGCTAGACATACCTAAGAAATGCAGAATTATGCTTTTTGAATTTCTAGCAGTGTTCACAAGGGGTCTCCAGAAGTCAGGCAGGATTCTTTGTATTCTGGTGCGGAGACTTTGCCAATATGAATGCAGATCAGGCAAACATATTTAAGGCTCCCCTCTGAGCAAGTGCAGGGCAGCAGGGAAGCTCTCCAGACATCCAGAAAAAGATGCCGTGAGCCAGGCCAAGACGTGAGAGTGTCCAGTGGAAATCAATAAAGCCAGCGCTGCGTGACTCGTTCACGGTGTCGCCCTCAGACAGGATAGTAGTCATCTCCACGTTGTTCCCCTGTTTGTGGTGTCTATGTGCCGCCTTCTGAGACAGACCTAACACCGGTGCTGGCAGAGGTAACGATGCACTAGCCGCACCCCGGGTATCCGTACGTAGGCAGTACAGAGACTCACCGTCCTTAATCTGAATTAGCAGCAGCAGTTCGGTATGAAGCTTCCAGGAAGCCTGACTCCGCGGGAAGGAGGTGTTTCATTTTCCTCACTTATTTGAAGAAAAAGCGAGAGGAAAACTGGAGGAAAAGCTTTCCTAGTGCAGTATAAAAGCAGCGCATTATAAAACAGAGAAATAGTTCTAAAAGCACTTAAAGCCAGTATTTTTTAAGGAACCAAATGCACAATAATGTAAAACAAAACCGTTGTTTAAATGTATCATTTTTAAGCGTTAAAAGATACATTATAGATTGGAATAGTAAATTGTTTTAAACTATGCATACTAATGGGTGTTCGATTAATACATTTAAGAAAAATTTAATGAAAATATCACTGGTAAATATGGAAGCATGCAATCATGAAATGAAAGGTGGTACAGTCTCTTAAAGCTGTCTTTGCTATTGCCTGAAAATCACGTATGCTGTTGTACCTGGCTGGCTATAGCTATTAGCAATGGGGGGGGGTTGTCATGGGCACCGTTTCATTGTGTCATTTCTTTCATTGTGTAACTGAACTTGGCTGGAACAAAAGGGCCCTGAAACACCCTGGGGAAAGATTCTGATTGTATATTTGGAAATGTTTACTACAGTGTAGTAACTCCAATTTTTCCACTTTATCTAAATATTTTAATCGATAAAAACATCATTTCTGGAGGCTGAGGGCTCAACCTTATAGTATAAATACAGGTGTAAGTCAATAGAATTCACATTGACTGGTTTCCACTATAACCTGCTACAGCCTAAATGAATCTAAACTCTCTATCAGATTCTAGGTTTTATTGTCTATTGTCCATTCTGTCAGATATCAATGGCCCAAGCCACATTTTCTGGTTTGATTTGGCAGGCCTCTGTTAAATACACGTCGCCTGATCGCATTTTGTATTTTATCAATGCCAGGGCCTCCCCAGGGAAGCTCGCACAGGGTGCCCAGCATGGGTTTGTTCCTGAGAATGCATGCTTCCTCACGGCCCCCGGAACAAGCCTGCGTGATTCTCTTTGCTGATGCTAACCACTGTGCAGGTCCAAACCCCCTTTCCGTGAGCCAACATATGCTTTGTACGTTTCAAGCTAACGTGTTTTTATGCTAATTGCTGACGTCATCTGTAATTCTGAGGTCTGATCAGCCCATTTGTTAAATCTTGGAAGATTATAAAATAAAGATGAACTACCACTTTAACAATTTTCATGAAAATAACTTCAATAACAACTAAACAATTTAACAAGGTGTAAGATGAATAACAAACACACACATTGATTTCATTGGATTTTTTTTAGCTTTTTATTCATTAAGATGAAATCAGATTTACTCTTAATATTTTTAAAATATTTCTGTGAAGTCAATTGTATCTTCAACAGTTAATTCATAAAATGAGCATGTGCATTGTAGAACATTACATATGGCTGAACTTCACATACGGTAACATCAAAGGTGAATGAAAAGAAATGACTCGGTTCATTTATAATCTAACATAAGGAGTCATTTAGGCTGCATTTTACCTGAGGAGCGAAAGGAGATGATTATAACTTTTTGATTTACAAACACAGAATGTTTAAAAGTTACTAGCACAGAGGTAATGTATTGAATGTCTGTTTATAATACTCTCATATTTCTCAGATTAATAATGAATCTTTGTGTTCAGGAAGAAAAAAAATTAAAGAAAGCTGTCAGTCAAGTGTTCCCATGCCATAAACATTAGTGACAGGAGAAATGAGGCCTGTAAACCTACAATTGTTGGGATAATTGTGTGCAGTCAATCATAGACTGGTTTTATCACACTTTCCCCTGGTGTCTTGTGGTTCCCATTGGGTTAGACTGAGCAGTGACTGACAGTGTGCTCCGTGTTTCCGCCCACAATGGGTTTCTGAGCCTCATTTCTTACATCAGCAGTATTTTTTCCTAATCGGAGGCAAAAGTTTACGTTCATACTTGACCGCATTCACGTCTAGCTAGATGACAGCCTCATGACAGCTGCAATCTTTGTATTGATGCCGTCTCCTGGGATTCGAGCTTAATAGCCGGTGAAATCCCATGATCGCTTAATACACCTGTCATTAGCTGTTGCCACGGCGTTAACAATGCTAGTGACCCGCGTGCCCATAGAACCAAAAGAAACAGAACACGATGGAGGGAGGGTAAGTTAGATGCCCCGGTTCTAAAGTCAGAAATGTAACTGCAGTCCCTTAATAGAATATACAATTTCTGCAATCACGGATTCTGCTGCAACACTTTGATCACACTGTTTCAGTTGTTTTAAAAAGCATTTGAATTTAATACAACCAAACAAGTCAGACAACTGGGTTAGGACCTTAATGCGTCAATGGAATGTTATCTTTAAGAGACTTGTTAAAAAAATTATTTAAAAAATAGACGGCCCTGTGTAGAAATAGATTTTCTGGTAATTGTTTTTTTAGCTGGAGGCCAGCGACGGAGAATCACATATCCATTTGGGCACACCGTTTATTTCACAGCATCAAAGGGAATAACTTCCAATTTCAAAATGATATTATATTTTTTTTGTCATTTAAAGGTTTGTGTGAGATAAGGAGCCTCCGTTCCATATGTTACACATACACTTTGACACTTTCTTACATCTTCCTGCATCTCAGAAAAAGGTAATATGCTCATAATTACATATTACCAAATGCAAATAAGTAATAGTAATTCAGTAATGTTAGCATTTAATTAACGTTTATCACAGTACTGTTACAGTTTAACAACTTGCTTTGAATCATTCTGTGTGTTTGGTAGCGGTTGGTCAATTTTAGAGTTAGAGTTTTTGTCAGTTTGAATTGTACATTGTATGTTAATTTATCTACCGCTATCCTGGTGGGGTAACTCAGCAGGGTAAGACACCTTTTAAAGAGTCTTTTAGGGTTATTTTGAAGCATTAATAGAGACCATCTGGAAAGGGAGGGTAGAGACCGCATTTCAGTCCACACGGGCGAACAAGGCACAGCCAAGTGACTGACCCTTAAAAAGACATGTACTGAAATAACTTCATTGAGTCATTATTCTCTGTGCTGAGCTAATTAATGAGGCTGTTGGGGACAATATTGAAGTGACATCTAGTCTGGCATGTTGTAATGGCTATCAAATTAGCTTCTTTCTTCGCCTCAGTTGGCTACGATGTTCATGTAGTATATCGCAGCTGTGATAGTATCACCAATAGGGGGCGCCCCACTCTGGTGAGAATGATGTTTTCTCTGGGAATATCTGTTTTATAGAGGCTGTCAATATCCAGATGATGTATTTTAAGCCTCGAGGTGAATTTAATCAGCTTTTCTGGGCTCCCAGTTTGACAAATGTAGAGGATTTAAATTAAAGCTTTTCAACGTGGCGTTGTAATTAAATATTCTTTAATTAGCAAAGGCATAGTGATGCTGACATTCCCACCTGTTCATATGGCTCTGTAATAATTACACGGGTGGCTATAGTGTCGCACCTGCTGTGGGGAGGCCTCACAAAGCCAGACACGACCCTGGAGGACGGCGCACATTGATATTCAACCACATGACAGAACAAGAAAGAGCCGTGCAGATCGGCATCGCCGCTGTGGAGCTTGGCTTTCTGCAGTCTCTGTGGTTGGTTTCGGGGAAACTCAACAGGGAGTTTGAGGGCTGGAGGCCAGTTTACCTGCAGGCCATAATCCAGCCCCCACCCCCTCCCCCCCCCCACCACCACATTCTTTGGAGGATGAACGAACAGCTGCGGTGCAGGGTGGGGGGGGGGGGGCAGGCTGAGGGGGACTACTGCAGGATGAGATGAGGCCTTCCCAACACCCCTACGTATAAAACAGCTGGATTGACACCTCCCTATTCTCCCATTTTATTTCACATCCTGTTTTGCTACTATACATTTGCCAGCACATACCGGTTCACATGTCATGCTGGGGAAATTGCTTTTCAGTCTTTTAGGGTTTCTCTTTTAAGTTTTTGTGAAACAATCCCAAACAGGCATTTGTAAACGATTTAGGCAGCATAGTTTTTTTTTTTTCCTTCCTTCAATCAAAGAATCTTTTATTTTACTGGACAAATAAGTCCAGACAGTTCCACTGTTCCCTTTGTTCTGGCAAACGGGTCTGAAATGAAAGGAGCCGATTAAAGGAGTAACGCGGTAATCCGCAGATTCGGATAAAACGATCTTGGTTTTTTTTTTTTTTCTCTCGCTACCGCTTTTAATAACTTTGAGGTTTCAGTTGAATATTTCAGTTGTTCGTGTTCAAAGGGAAAAAGGGTGCCGGCAGCATCAATAAACTTGGATGTGATTTTGCTGTCCTCCACCCCGGAGCTACACAGCAGAAACGATTCGTGCTTTATTTATTTATTTATTTATTTATTTATTTATTTATCTCACCCGACTGCAGCTGCCGCAATGAAATGCAAGATATGGGGCTAATAGGTCCCCTTCGATAATGGTCGGTTCCGTGGCCTTTGAATCGTGGCGATCTTCGGGAAACGTGTCCTGCGCTAAAGCATCATGTTTTAAATAATACATTTGCCCGACACGCACATTCAGGTATACGCGCCTTTGTAATTTGAATACCATCCATTTGATATTTATGGGAAGGATGTAGGGCTAGCATTTTCATTAACAATATGAAAGCTGGCCCAAAAATATTGTGGGAGCTTAACAAGATGATCGAAAAGTAATTCAGGATTCAAGTGGCCCGTTCAAATATTGCATCGTGTTTGACAAAAACAGAACATTTCATCTTCTAAATGTAGACCACTGAATTGATTGTCATTTTCAGGAATACGGAAGAATATTTGAAGAATGTCAAGGTTAACAAATAAAGTGTGTCACCTTTGCCTCATCACACCATAAACAAAAACAGCTTCAAACTGTAATGTTTATCTCTCAGATTCCATGGATAATCATTCCTTGGTTGCCTAAGAGACTAGAATGTGGGTGCCCTTTGGCGTTCACAACAACACCATGCCCCCAGCTCATTAGCATAGACTTTCTTTCCACTGTGGGTTCCTTCGATAAGGGGGCATGCCATGACATTCCAGTGATCCAGAAAATTGCTGCGGAGCCAGCCTTGAAATTAGTTTAAATTGCTGAATCAAAAAATGTTATCCCCGGTACTGACAAGGCCGGTGTGAGTCCTTCCACCTCTAATCCCTGGTGAAAAGTTGTCAGGGATCATGTATCGTACCACCCACTTGATAAGGGTGGGGGTGGTGTTTCAGTTGCCATTGACTGGAAAACACACATGTCCGCCCATGGAATATAGCTAGAGAGGGGGTCTCGGGAGACTTGGCAGGGGGGGGAGATGGGAGAACGACGACTCATGGTCTGGTTTTTAATTTGAGGTCTCGAGTTTTGACCGTTATCTACCAGGGCTTTGGGCCTTTAATCTCGCATCGGCTCTGTTACGCAAGTCAATTTCACGTTCCTCTGTTAGCGGTTTCTCAGTGCACACCAGCCCGTCTCGTCCTACAGCCCCAGAGCCAAATGGCATGGGATAATTTATTGGTAGTCATGTTTCGCTTCACATGAGTTTAACTTAGATTTAAAATTGATTAACGTTACATAGAAGCACAGAACTGAGAGAAGCTGAAAATATTCCATAGAAGACTAAACAACAGGGTGGAATACAAAGCATATCGTTCTGGTATTTCCAAACATACTTCTAAATGCTTTCCACTTACATATTTCTCAAGATATCTTGCATTCACATGCAGGAGAAAAGTTCCTTTTGAAAGGGCAACTGTTTGAAATTTCTTTTTTGTTATCATTCCCGTCACAGAGTGTCTGCGATAACAGATGGCATTTAATCTTCCAGATTGATGGCACGTTTTTACACTGCTTTAACTTTTCCCTTTGCACAAAACTTTCTTTTTCTTCTTTGTGCTTTTCTTCACACATCCCTATCAAAATACCAGCTGTAATATTTTTAAGTTTAAAAACCTTGATTCTTGAATGGAGTGCCTCGCTTTTCTTAATTATAAATCTAAACTTAAAATGCCATTTGATGACTAGTATTGTGCTAAATTGGGTCAAACTCTTGTTACCCTAAATGGTCATTTGATCATTTGTTGTTTATGTGAGAAAAATCCAGCAAAAGGTTGCTTAATCATGAACGTCAGTGAGCATTTGGAAATGATTAATATGCCATCCGATCATCATGAAAGTTGCACTATTTGAAGTCTTTACAGTTTGAAGTCTTTACAGTTTGAAGTCTTTACAGGTTGATTTCTTAGTTGTGATTTTGTTGCATTTTTCCATTAATTGTTTCCTCGTGCTGTGAGGCTACTTTGTCCCAGGATAAAGTAACCTCTCCTAGTCCAAACCTGAAAAACAACATACAGTCTGAGGCTATTTGTGTGTGTTTTATTATTATTATTATTACGATTATTTGCTATCCACGATTCCAGTAAAGCCGAGTGCAGGCATTGACATGTTTGTTCAGTTCCCTTATCGCCAACCGCGCCTCCCACCGCTAAAACTGTTCCATGCCATTTCCTCTGGGGAAATTAAAAACATATTGTGCACAGTTTTTAGTGCAAGTCTCAGACTCCCAGAGGAGGGATACCTCTTAATTTTTTAATAAAAGGAGACTTTGCCAGGTGTGTCCATTTAAAGAACAAGGGACTATAGTTTAATTAAACTGGGCTTTAGGACAGTCATATATATGTGTTTGTGCTCTTCCTTTGATGTTGTGAGCGGACGGGGTTGGGACTAGGGTCAAGAAATAAGAGCCATTAACAGAAAAGCAAACAGTAACATGTCTGACCATTTGGGTTTAAAACCCTATGCTGCTCTAGAAAGTTCTCCGGAAAAGTTTGTGAGTAAGGAGGCAATTTTGAACATGAAGCCATTAACACCTCAGTTCTGTTATTTTTTTATTCCTTGGACGGCCTGAGCTCTGACAGCGCGAGGTTCCCTTTTTAACCCCAGGAAGGCCAAGCATGCTGTCATTCGCTCGCAGTGCTGGTCCCGAGTCCGCTTCCACTTGGGGTGTGACAGGAAAATAGGAAAAGCAAAAAAAAAAACTTGCGTAGAACTCCTCCATCTCCATCTTTTTCTCCCCAGGCTACTTGTGCTCACATAAAAGAACCTGCAAAACGAATATGTTAATTGGATCAAAGCTTCCCCCCCCCCATGCCCTTTTGTAAGTTGTGATAGGCATGATCCGCATTTACATGTTTTAACAGACGCCTTCATCCAAAGTGATGTACGAGTCAGGAAAAGTCGGGGTTAGGCGGTAGGGTAAAGGGCCCAACAATGATATGGGTACACTGTCAGCCATGGGATTTAAACCCACAACCCCTAACCGGACTCAGAACCCTAACCTGCTAAGCTACACCCTGCCCTATGCAGAAAGTGTATAGGATACAGGGAAGCTTTGTAGAATTAAGGCCGTTACCAAACAATACATCCATGTATTTGTGCCGATGCATGATGTATAAATATTTACACTTGTGCTATTAGCATCAGGTAGCTCAAATTCAAATTATGGAAATGTTAGGTTATAATTTCATTTTTTGAATTGAGGCCTTAGAGAATTTGAGATACCTGTTAGTAACAGCACAGGTGTATATATGTATGCATCTATAGTACATACAAATCTATTGGATCACATTCATACAAAGTAGTTGAATGGAGACAGCCCCTTGTTTTGGTCTTTGTAAAATCATTTCGAGGAGAAACGAGTGATATTTGGCAGGCCATTGAAATTACTTTCCTGTGGCATGACAATTAGGTTTCTTGAGTTTTATATTGGTTTTATACTTTATACTGGAGCAACATGGTGGGTCAGTGAGTGGTGCTGTGGGCTCATACCTATAGGACTGTTTTTGAGTCCCCCTGTGCTTGTGTGAAGTCTGAGTGGAAGCGTGCATTCCTCATGCTTTGCTGGGGTCCAAAGACAAACAGTTTAGGAGAAGTGATTCTTGGCACAGAAAAATACAAATTACAAATAAAAGTACCAATTTGTGCCTTTGAGGGTGTAAATACTTGTCACTAGGGCTGTAACCTCAAAAGTCTGCAAACTTTGCCCTAGCTGTAGGTAAATATACCTTGTAGTCTAATTTAAGGTACAGAAATTGACTCTGAGGAACAATACCACTGGGGGTAAATTATTGTTTTTTGTAACATGGGAAACAAAACTGTACCCAACAAAATGTCAAACACACAGTACTTTAAGATGAACCCTTTAATAATCTCTTCATAGAACCAAAGAGTTTATGTTTTTTTGCAAGTTGATGTATAAACTGCAGTATAAACAACATCAGGGCAGGTGACCTGCAAATTAACATCAGCCTTCATTTTTCAGGTTTTGCAGGTGAAGCACTGCTTTCATGGAGGCTTTTGCAGTTGAAGCACTGCTTTCTCCAAGGGTTTTGCAGTTGAAGCACTGCTTTTGCGAAGGGTTTTGCAGGTTAATTAAGCACTGCTTTTGTTGAGTGTGTTACAGTTGAGGCACTGCTTTTGCGAAGGGTTTTGCAGGTTAATTAAGCACTGCTTTTGTTGAGTGTGTTACAGTTGAGGCACTGCTTTTGCTGAGGGTGCCTACAAACGTGTGACAGGCTATTTTACAAGAGCAGGTGTGTCCCTGTGCATCAAAACACTTCCCTGCTGACTTCATTGGCTGTTCAATAAGAAACGGTCAAAGAAAATGCATTTTCCTATGAAAGATAAAGATCCCATGCAGAAAGTCTGCTGTGGGAAGCTTCATACTGATGTGTTGGCTTTATTGCTATGCCTGTCCTGATAAAGTGTTGGTTTTCTATTTCTAACACTCTTTGCAGGACTTTCCATGGGTTCATTACTCATTCAGACAGAAAGTACATGCTGCAGAGAAGGGTTTGTTTGAAATACACATCCAATAATTGACAAGAGAAGAAGGAAAATTGAATGCTAATGTGGCTACAAAGATTCTTGTGTTCTTCAAGCTTTGAGTGCAGCAAAGGAAAGTACGATTCTTACATGAATCGAAATCCATAATTATTACAATTCAGCTTCATACCTCAACTTACTAGGCCAGGGACATGAGCCCATTTTTAGATGAATGATCTCACAATTTTCTCTAGCAGGATGTTCAGCACTGCTGGTTTCAAAAGCACCCCATCAGTCGGGGGTTATGGGAAGAGAATGGGAGTGTGAGAGCCATAGGAGGAGAACATGGCTTCTTGCGGAATCCTCAGCCATCGCTCTGACAAAGGTCCCGTTGACACTTGCAAACTGTCAGACATCAGTATCAGGTCTGGAACAGCCCTCGGGGGAATTGGGCCAATGAGTCACCACTGGGCTCTGAGGGCTTTTTTTGTGCGTCTGCATGTGTGTCTGCTTCCTTTGTAAATCTTCAGAGGCAGATCTGCCTCACATCCCAAGCCCCCCTCCTATCTCCACACCCTGAACCAATGCAAACACACAAAAACATTCCTAGTGTTTGTATTCAACATAGATAAACAATAAGTTCAAAGTGCGGAGAAAATGTTACTTTTTAACAGGATACACTGAAAATTGTTCAATAGTATTGAATTGGATTTTTTTCTAAAAAATGCATTTTTTACTGATTAAAATGTATAATTGCCAGGTCTATGAACATATATTCAGTGCTCCCGCACCTTTGACTAAGAAATTAGTTCACAAACAAAAAACATGTCTGTACCCTATTTTAAGGAATAGCTGTTCATGAATACTTAGGGTATGTTCAAAATTGATGTGTAATAGGGGGCCGCTGTTCTCTCTTAAGATTATATAACCTGTCAGTTGCTGTTACAATTCCTTCCATCCACAGACATCTGTGGGTCCTTAAAAGAACCCTCTGAGAGCACACTTTAGGTGTGGCACCACAGACAGATTGCCATGTACGATATTATGTAAATGCTCTTTACTTAATACTTGCCTTTCATCTGGGGGACTTGCATGTTCTGTACAGAATTAAATATTTAAACAGTAATGTATGCATTTGCCAGTGCAAGGAAAAAATGCATACTTAAAAGCTATTTGGTTTATCTGCCGTAATGACTCTAATTTTTCACTATTTGCTCATAAATGTTTGCACCCAATTAATAGTCTTCCATATAAAAAGGCAAATGCTGATTAATACTAATTCTTTCAAAAATAATATATCATTTCGATTAAATTCTTTATTTTATTAAAGTTTCTTATTGCAGAACTTGTGTCCAGGGTTTATTTTTAAATTCAGATAAAGGTTGTGACTTTAGTAGATGGAGTTAGAGGTCAGATGAAGAAGATACCTTCTTCAAGGAGAAAATACGATCTGTTATCAGACTGCTTTTGACACCGACTGGAACAGGGAATAATTGGATAGACTTTGGCCAGAAGGGCTACGTTCTATATTAATATAACAACAAGATATGATTATATTTTCCCTTTCATTTTGCAAAAATGTAATACAGGGCTTGAGCTGGTGCCTTGAGTTCATTTTAAAGTGAAATTTCCCAAACGAGAAAACCAAGTATCTAAATAAAGTGAACAATATCGCCGCGAGGGCAAGGTGAGTGACAAATTTGATTTGCCTTGATATTTAGTAATCTAAATAAATTGGAAACCTTCAGAATACTTTTTAATTCACAGGGAATAATTTTTGGCCTCTTTAATATCATTGGAGTTACACAGACTCAAAGGTTAACTTGCAGGAAATTAATTTCAGATTGTAAATGAGAGATAATCAGGTGATTTTATAGAACAGGATCGTAAATGTTATTGCTGATCGTTTCTGAGGAGGGAAATGCAAGATATTCCTGCAACAACCTGAGCTGCTATGTATCTAATAGTTGCCTTTATTAAACCCGCAGTAACGCTTTATTTAAAACAACCACTGGTTCTGAGTTGTCATATTATACCAATACTAATATGTCAGAGACGTAACGTTTGAAATATGTTGAAATAAATTATTCGGTTCCCATGACTGCCATGTGAACAGGTGTGTGATGATCATTTGTCTACATTTTTTATAAAGACCACTTTAAACATCCGTCATGTTTAACTTTGGGTGTTTTCGTATGTGCTATAGAAACATTATATATTTCTCACTTAGAGAAGAGATGCAGATAAGCGGAAGTAAATGGATGGATGGATGGATGGAGAAGAGATGCATGTTGGTACATCCATTCTGCATCCACTCCTCCTGGTCAGTGTCTCCTGGTCAGTGTCTCCAGTGTCGCAGGTAGTGCAGACGGTGCCAAGGGCAGCCAACCAGGCCACCTCAGCTCACATATTCGCAAAATCATGCAATAACCCCAAACCCTGGGGGTAATAATGATACCCATTCAGCCACTAAATCACCCTGTATTGTGATCATTTTAAATATTATATACAAATAGCATAATGTCTGCTTAATAGATATTTCTTTGATACAAATCACTGCCTCTTCATAATGTATGTTATCAAAGAGCTACTTAGGTCCTTCAGGGAGACCTCTAATCTGGATCACGGTACTCTTTGTGTATCACCATGCACCATCACTGATCCGCCTGACCTTTACCTCATTCCCCAGTGAGCACAGAAGCATCACCCCAGGCAGGTTCCGGGTTTTAAAGGATGCTAGATTCCCAGCATTCCCGGGGATCATGGGATGACTGAAATGGGAGCGGGTAGCGCATGTGAGCAAAATCTGCAGCTAACTGCACCTCAGCTTCACTTCATATCTAACATTTGCGCAAAGATGGAGGAAGAAGACTTACTACACACAGCGATTTGGCCATCTGCCTTTGAATAGACCAGGTCAGTCGCCATGGCAGCATCCAGAACATGTGCAACATCTGCAAAGGTGGCCCTAGTCTGGGATGCTAATGCCATAGTGTATTGAAAGGACACTGATGTATGTCTGTTAGCAACAAGGCTAAGCTACTCTCGTATATAACTATGTATAACTTTGAACCTTCAGGTTCGTTCACATGAGCTTTATGAACACTAATTTGGTACCATGCTATAGGCATATTATTACTGTTTTATTTGAGTTATGGTTATAAAAACTGTGTTTATCTTTGCTTCTTGCTCCACCTGGTGAATGACAAAAGTGTTACATGGTTTACTCTGGGTTCCTGATAAATTAATGCAAATGGAAAATGATTCTGCTTAAAGTAGCCCTTAATTTGAAGATATATTTGCTTATAATTATTTACCTAACCAAACGGCTGATATATCCATGCAGATCTGGAAATAAGCAAATGAGCTGTATTTAATATTTAACATTTAACATTAAAGGTTTGTTCACCTTGATTGATGGATTGTAGTGATATCTGCATGTACACGTACAGAAATATAAAGTACTTTTGTTTAAACCTTGTTTTAATGAATATTCCCTTTGAAGTGTTTGCCAAGAGAGTCAGATAAAACAAATATATTCAACATTAAACTAAATACTGAGTTATGCATGAGGCACGTGAATGCGATCTCTGATGAGATATAAATACGTGAGCAGAAGAAGGAAAGTCTTGAAGGAAAATGTTAGTGTTTTAGGTTTGCGGAGTCAAGATCCGTGCTTAGCTTAAAGAGATTAAAAATATTCAAACAGTGGCAAGAGTAATACAATGTTAGATGAATCCTCCCACCTTTAGTTCATCCGCCTTGCAAACTCCATCAAATCAGACAATGATAGGAAGTATAAAGACAGCTCAATCTCAGTCTGGGAGGATGTTACAAAACATATCGTATAAACAAAAATATATAAACAGCGTACCTCCGTTGAAAAGGAGTGAAAACAGTGTCAAACATAAAGGATGAAATGTTCATGATACATAAACAACTTGCAAACAGCCCAATTTGACTGGAAGTAAGAAAGGAAATTATATCCTTTGCTACAGTTCATTTAATGTTCACAAAATGTAGTTGATAAATAATGTGTGTATTACTTTACGTTCGTATGTAAACAGTGATAATGGGTTTTTATAGTTTCACATTACAGTTGTTTTTCCCCAGTATGACACACAGTCCAGGAGGCAGGATCAGACAGCTTGGAGGAGGTGGCGGTTAAGGGCCTTGCTCAAGCACCAGACAGTGACATCATTCTGCCAGCTCCGGGATTTGAGTTGGTGACCTTCTGATCACGGGCACAGAGTCCTAACCTGCTGAGCCACATGGTGAAACCCATTAACGGATGTTTAGATGGAGTTTAGGTCTTGGAAAGTTGTTTTTTTTTCCAAGTGAAAATGGAGTCTTGTGTAAGTGTTACGGGACATGGCTATTTAGGTCTGTTGTGCTCCCCGTACTTGCAGTGTACTTAACACCGGCCTCTGGGGACTGGTCCCTCTCTCCCTCCCCCACTTTCCCTTTGGGATTGGGTGGTAAGGCAAGCGGTGGAGGAATTGTGCGTGTGGAGGAATTGACCGCTACCGGGGACAAATAGCATGTAGCCGCTTCAGCTCAGCGGGCGCACGTTCGGAGGGGGGGGCTTTTACGTGTCGCCATCCACTTTACGACCCAGTCAAGAAGCCTCGGGGGGGAATCCAGAACTTTAGTAACCATGGTGAAGTCTTTGGCTGATGGTGAAATGAATTATAAGCACTTGCAGATAGTACAGGGGTTAAAGGGCTTACATTTTTTGCTGGCTCAGCCCCCAGAAAGGACCTGCTGATATATCCTTAAGCAAAGTGCTCAACGGCTTTGGTTTCTAGCTTCTAAACTATATACAATGTAAGTTGCTTTGGCTAAAATGGTAGCCTTACAAAGGAAAAACCCGAATACATACTGCATGGTCATAGAAAGTCAAAATAACGGGACAGGAATTAACTCATTTAAATTGCAAATGAAATCCATCCATCTTCTAGCCACCTGTCCCGGACAGGGTCACGGCATGAGGGCTGGATCCCCTCCCGGGGCAGCATGGGGCACAAGGCTGGGGTGCATCCCGCACAAAATGCCAGTCCATCTCAGGTCACTCGCACAGTCATGCACTACAGGCGATTTAGAGATGCCAGTTAGTCTTTGGACTGCAGGAGGAAACGTGCCATAGGGAGCGAATGCGAACTGCACACATGGGGGTGGGAATTAAACTCCCAGGGCTGAAAATATGAGGCGATAGTGCTGAGCAGTGAGTCTCTGTGGCGCCCCACGTAAAACGCAGTCCTCCACAAATGGTGTAATCCTTACTAAAAAAATCTGTCTACGTAGGAGAAGCTTACTGTCTAATGGTCTGTGTTCCTGCTGACAGGAGAATCACACATGCAGCCCCCATCCTGTGATTACAGAGCAGCAGGCATGAAAAGACGAAGTTCAATGACTCATTCAGTTTCCCCTACGAAAGTTCAGAAGCGACACCCGATAAAAATCATGTGTTACGTGGCCCACTGGGAGACACTTATATGCATAAACCACAGTGAACGAAGCAGAACCATTTTAAGACCTGTAATTCTTGGTCTGCATGTACACCACACATAAATGCGCCGTGTGTTTTTGGGGACCCAAAAGGAGAATCGGAGTCATGCTTAGTCATGCTTAATCTTCGAGCACAATGACAGTACCAGGGATTTATTTTTTCTGATGGTGGTGATGTTGTGCATAGAAATATACATAAATACAGCTGATCATAAACACGATGACTAGGGATGTGTGAGGTTATGCAGATAAATACAGAGATTTACAAGCAGAATGAAAACTTCAGAGAGAAGACAGATAATTACTGTGCAGGGATTGTACAGGTGTGCATCTGCGCAGATGGCTGAAGAGAGACACATGAGGTTATGGAAACTTGGAAGGAAGGAGTGTGGAGGAAGACCTCCCTATCAAGGAGATAATAAATAAAATATCTTAGATGGTTTATGTTGAAGTTGCTGGGCTTCTTAGTTGCAGAAAGAGTTTGTTAATTTTCTAAAGGGAACCATCACCATATCTGTTCTAATAAGTCAAATGTTTCCAAGAAGTTTCTTACTCTGTATAAATACATTGTATCTGACTAATAATTTTGTTGATTATTAAATAGAAAAATAGTCTTACAGCTAATGTATATTTTTAATTTAGTGACTACCATCGTAAAAACATCTTCTCATTATCTGCATGACCGATGCATAAAATAATTACAGATGCAAATTTACGCAGACATGAATTTTTTGTCTGCTACGTTCGTGTTTTTTTTTCTTCTCTCCTTTACTCACATTCTAATTTTCATCCAGCTTTATTGATTTCGCTCCATCTCCATGGACTGTGAAATTTGGCCACGGATCATTAGGCTTGAACCACTGCGTGGCTGTCAACGTCGGGACACGTCTCCATGGAGGGCGCGTCCGTCTGATTTATAAAGCCGTTAGCCAGCTACACAATGTGTCTTGGGCCTTATCGAGTCCCGCACACGCCGTAGCTAATGGATGTGGGCTGCCAATCAGCTTCCCGCTGGTGTAGCCAACCCTCCACACCCCCCAATCAGTAATGAATTTCTCTGCCCTGTGTACAAATGAAAACGCTTTCGGTGACATAAAGCCAGGCAATAAAGAGGAAATGGATGTTCCCCGGGGAGGTGCCCACACTGAAGTCTCTTTAAAGGGGCGTCGAGCGACGGGCTGCCTGGCGTTACCCGGGCGACGTCTCGTAAAAGTGGAAGCTTAAGGAGTTTCACTTGCCCGGCATAGGTATTTAAAGTGGAGAAGAGGGAAGGACAACGCAGTCTGGGAACTGCCAAATAACTCTTAATGGCCAGACATTAAGCCCAATTAAAGCTGGGAGCCGGAAGGGGAAAGATTTATGCAAATGAACTGTGGTCCGGCATCTTTCCAAACGATGCTTAGCTCTGAGGGCCCTCGGTGCATGTTAATGCATCCAATGTGCCGTTAATGCAGCAGCTCTCGTTGGGGGGGGGGGGCTTTCTGGTTCCCACTGACGCCCCCCCTGCTGATCTCACCTGTAAATACACAGCCTACAGTCATTGAAAATTAGGTTAACATTAAGTATTCCCATTGGCGTCACTAAGATAATGCAGTATAAGCAAGTAAATTAATTAATAGATGGGTACCACATTCTGGAATGGGCCATTCTTGCAGGAACTAATTTCAATCGCGTCCACAAACCATCTGTTGGATGTTGATGCATGAGATCAATACATATGGCATTCATCTGTTCTGATTTATATGACGGACGACATTTACTTGGCTGCAGAGTCTGTAACTGAGTGGATAACATGTGACCGGTGAAGCAAATGCTTTTTCTTCTCTAACTATTTTCCTCACTGTTCACAAACACAAGACACAACTTGGTTTCAGTAACTTATAAGACTGATTCAGCATCGAAAACGATCCACTTTGGATTGGCATTATGACTGGGGAGGGGGGGGGGGGCAGCCTCAAGCATATTATTGCCATAATGGCACAAACATACTCTCAGTTTTAATTTTTGACACCTATGTGCTGGAGTTTTCCAGAAATTGGCGAGAACCAGAGTTTTGTCCTCGCTGAGTTCAGGTGAGAGGTCTTACTAGGGAAAATGGGTCCATCAATCAGACAGCCTTGTCAGAGAGGGCCCTAGAGATGAGAAATCTAGGAGGAGGCTCTCTCCAGCTACGCCAATCTGAGCTAAGCCACTCTGTGCCACTGGCTGGGGGTCAGACCCTCTCTGGGTGTCTTGCTGACAAGGGCAAGGGCCCACGTTTCACTCTGGAGATTGATTTTGGGCTTTATTGCTTTTGTCTAAGTATTTCATGGGTTCAGTACTTTTCAGAGTCATGACCTGTCATCAGAACTGCAAGGCAGAAGGTCGTTATCACCACAATGGAGCCGTATTTGACATAATCTGTGCTACTTCCCTTCAGAGCTATACCATGTTAAGATTAAAGAGATTAAAGCACAGCTAATTAATAGCGCCTATCTTAGAAGCCCACTTCACGCACTACAGCCTTTGCGGTATCTTTGACATTACTGTTCTCGCCTGCATAACTGCTAAATCTCTTCCACAGAAAAGATTTTTAAACCATTATTTTTTTTTTTTTAACTCAACCGTTCTAGCTGCACTTGACATACAATCATAAAATATTATGGATTAGCGAACCTGGTTCGGTCAAAGGCTAGGAAGTGATTTGTTTTCTTCTAGAAGTTCAGGCCAGAATATAACAAAATGTGTATTTTGAATTACAACATAGCTGGCTGCAAATTGAAGGCTGCGGGCAGAGAGAATCCTGCAACCAGAGCTAAATTGTAGAGCACACACCTACTGTGCTCCAGTCCGCTTTGATTAACAGTTTAGCATCAGTAGTCAGTGTACTCATGTGGTTCCCAAATGAAGGTTTACGCAGTGGATTGTTTGTCCTCGACTTCAGAGGGATCACGGAGGTCTGCTGCATTGTTGAGATGGAGGACGCTTTAAGTATGGGCTATTTCAGCTTTCCAAGCTCCTGACATTCATTTGGGATTTTATTTTAGTGGGCTCACTTTGAAGACCTGCAAGTCCACTTCAATGGCTACCTCGTTGTTTTGAAGGCTGCAAAGCTCGAGTGACAGTGTTCCCTCACCAACAATCACATACAAAGCAATAACAGACACACTGAGGAATATCATATATACCTTTTATAATTGAAAGGATTTCATTGCTTTTTTTTTTCCAACGGCCAAATAATTGGACTTGTCATTTTCAGGTTTTTGCCATGGAAAAGGGGTTTTGTTTTTGTGGTTCTATGTATGCTGCAATAAGGCACAACCTTTTTACCCAGATATATTTAATATGTAATGTCAGTATGGTTTTGCATGTTAATGAAATAAACACTTTACTGAAGCCCGTGTTTTTAGTAATTTATAAACACATTCATAACAAATAATAATGAATTCATAAAGCATTATAAAAAATTATTATAAATATTTATCAAAAGGCATAACACATTATAGCCATGTGTATTATGTATTATGAATGCTTTATGAAGCTATATCTATAATGCACTGTAGATACCTTTATAATGCATTATAATTGTCAGTTTAAGCATCAAGGATGCTTTGTACTGCATTATAAAGGTATCTGTAGTGCGTTATAAATAACAGCTTCATAAGGCAGGTAATAATTAAATTCATGTTGTATTTAGGGTCTTAGCTGTTCACAGGAATTCAGTAGGAGTAGCTAAATAATGGCAAATGTACTGGGAAGCAGTTCAATAAAGCTAGTCGTATTATTATTGAATTAATGTGTGAAAAGGGCCATTGTTTCTGAGTGTGTTCAGGCCTAAGCCTTTCGTGGACATGTGCTCTTTTGGCTCTGTGCATCAGTTCAAGTATCTGTGTAATAGAGTGAAAAGCACGTCAAAGTCATCTGATCCACTAGCCCACTCCCAGCTGTCGAGGAGCATTTTGTGAATATTTTGTGCCTCATTGACCTCATGTTATCAGAAAAGAGAGACACGGACAGTGGAGAATGTGCCAGTACCTTTACTCGTAACTTTTTCTAGGGAAATGTTTCCAGTTATATTGCATTATAATCTATCCTCTTCTTAATATGCTTTATTTATTTAATATTATTTATTCATCTACTGTGTGGCACGACCCATCACTCCCGTCAACATTCCTAACGTTATCTGCAATTTTTGCCACAGTAGCCTTTCTGCTGGTATGTACGAGACACGATGACCTTCGCTCATATCTCGCTTCGATGAGTGCTGGCTGGTCACCCAACACGCTGTCAGTGGTTTGTGGTCTTTCTCTCCTCGGACTCCCAGTAAGCTCCCCACATGCCTCGTACTTTCAGAGATGCTCTGACCCAGCAGTCTGGCTACAACAATTTGGCCCTTATCAAAGTTGCTCAGGTCTTTACTCCTGCGCATTTCTTTTGGATTCAACACGTCAGATTTGAGTACTGAATGTTGGCTTATTGTCAAATATATGCCAGACCGTGACATGTGCTGTTTTTAAGAAGATAGACAATGTTATTCACATCATATGGGGGTAGTAATAATGTTTTGGCTCATGAGTGTCTGTGCGTGTACAGTACAGTATGTACATCTGTGCATTACATATGTATGTATGTATGTGTGTGTGTGTGTGTCTGTGTGTGGTATATATGAACTTAATATAGAGTCATAGAGAGTAATATAGAGATTCTGCTCCATTGTAGATTCTTTTTACTTTTCATCAGATTAAACTAGGGGGAACTATTGAGTTTATTAATGTTGATAAAATGAAATTAAGTTAATTTCATCAAAGCCTTTAGTTTTGCCTTTTAGGGTGATCAAATAAGCATATAAGACAGATCAATCTATCAAAACTAATGAATTTTTCAAACTAGGTCAAATTTGCACAAATTAAAAAATAAATATATGGTGCACTTTTTCAGAATCTCAAAATACTCTGAATAATTAGTAAAAATATTTGCTTGGTTTAATAGCTCCTGGCAGTTACACAATGAATTTTAAGAGTTTGCCTCCAAAATTATTGATATCCCTCGTTTTAAAAAGGCTACCCATATATCTGGCTCAGGAATAGCAGTAATTAATATTTTATATGGTCAGAAACAGATGTAAGCTTTGCGAAAATATGAATATGTGAATGTACATTAAATACACATTTTATGCAGTTCTGTATAATGGTTTAATAATGTAGCCATTTATCTCCACTGAGGACTTCCATGTACGAAGGGATCCAGCAATTTAAACAGATACTCTGAGGCGTATATAATAAAGAGTAGCCTCTCAGATGGTTTCTTATTCCAGATGTTCTGTATCCCAGAATGAGCCATTTACAACCCTCCTGAGACTGGGAACTGCTCTGAAACACTTAATGTCAAGCCACTTGCTTTCTTTAAACATAGCCAGCAATATGGGGAGGAGCTAAAGCCAATTAATGTGACACCTGTCTCACCACTGGCAAGCAAAGCACCTCACAGGTCAGTGGGAGGGACTTATGTGACGTCCAATCAAGATCCCCCCGGCATGCCTCGAACTTGCAGCAGTGCAGGTTTCGTTTCACCGCTGCAGGAATCCCAGCTGAGATGTAGTGAAAGACCCTTCATTGCTTCAGCTACTTGTGAATCTGCAGATATTCCCCCATTGACTTTGGCGTGATGGATAGTTTTGCTTCGCGAAAATCTATACAAGGTGTTCTTTGGGAATGTGATACACGGCACTGAAGAATGAACTCTGCTCTGAAGGTACCGGTAACCAGGGTGATAAATTTCAAGATTGGCAATAAGTCTTCTTCTGCACTATTTCAACCAGCTACAGCTGACTTCACTTTGCTTTACAGCTTGGACAGCTTTATTATACATCTCTGCCCCTGAACTGCACACGTCTTTTCCATCTGTTTCTCCCTGCTACTGATCACGTGCACAGTTACACTGTTACAATATTATACCTCCCTAACTCAGGCATAACAGCCATTTTCAGGCTCTTTCTAGAGCAGGAGTGTCATCCTAAAATAACCCAGGGGCTAGAAACCCTAATGGGCCACTTGAGTCTTTTTTTAAAATATATGGATCACTTACTAAACGCCAGCGTTAAAATTTGTCGAACACTGATTCGTTTTTTTTATTCTCTGTGGAAACCGAATTATTGATCAGCAGGCTGGATTTAATGATAATTAGAAAAAACATTTTGGGCCTGTTCTTTGAGTCCCCTGTTCTATAGACTGTCTCATAACCGTAAAAGTTACCATAATAAAATACTTCAAATTAGAAATATATACTGTAGATCACTAGATCAGTGTTTCCCAGCCCGGTACTCGGGGAGCCACAGTCGGTCCACATTTTTGCTCCCTCTCAGCTCCCAATGCTGCAAGTCCCCAAAGGCCAAATTGGGAAACACTGTTGATTTATCTCATGGTCCTGATTGAACAGAGCATTCGTTTTGTTAAACGATTCCAGGTCTACACATGGTATGGGAAGTGCTACACGTTTAACGGGAACAAGAATGCATCCAAGAGAACAAAGCAAGGAGGAATGGGGAACGGCTTGGAGATCATGCTGGATATTCAGCAGGATGAATATCTGCCCATTTGGAAAGAGACAAGTAAGTTCCACAAATGAATTTTAATCGTCTGCACACAAGTCACACTGGATATCACTGGATATCTAGGGAAACGCAAATGTTGTGCCTGTTTTGGAGCCCGTTGCGTGTCTCTCTCATCTGGAAGACGAGACTTCGTTGGAAGCAGGCATCCGAGTTCAGATCCACAGTCAGGATGAGCCCCCATACATCCACCAGCTAGGATTTGGGGTCTCCCCAGGCTTCCAGACCTTCGTGTCATGCCAGGAGCAGAGGGTAGGTCCCGTCATTACCCTTCCCTCCCCACCTGACCCCTACCCATCTAGGGACGGGCCCTGATCTGCACTGTGTCTCTCAGCTGACCTACCTGCCCCAGCCCTGGGGGAACTGTCGCTCCACGCAGGACCAGATGATCCCGGGCTATGACACCTACAGCATCAGCGCATGCCGGCTGAGCTGCGAGACGCAGGAGGTGCAGCGGCAGTGTCAGTGCCGCATGGTACACATGCCAGGTGCCTGTCCCCCTCCCTGATAAGTCACTGACTTATCATTACCGTCACTCTCTCCCACATCCAATGTCTCACTCCATTAGCCATCACTCATTCAGGGGCCCGGACCCTATCTCTCACTCATCTTTACCTGTCACTTATCCCCCTGTCCCTACATGTCACCCACCTGTCTTTGTCTCTCTCTCACCTGTCTCTGTTACTCATCACAGTCCGTCATCAGTCTTTCCAGCTCTGTTAATAATAATCTGTGAATATCACTATAAATAGGGGTAACATAGAGAGCTGCTCTTTTGCAGAAATACACTACAGGGCTAAAAGTATGGGAACACCACAGTTAATTAGAGGAACGGCCTAGTTAAGCTACACACATTGCTGACATTAGTGTATAATTAAGCTCACAGTCAAACAAACAAAAGCAGCAGAATGAGTCGTTGTACAGGAGAGTTTGATGACTTCCCACTTGGCACCATCAGTTCACCACATTTCTGCCCTGCTAGAGCTGTTCTGGTCGACCGCAAGTGAGGTGATTGTGAAGGTCAAAACGTCTGGGAGCAAGTTCAGGTGTGAACTGGTAGGACACCCAAGCTCACAGATAGGGACCTGATCACCCAACATCATTACCCAACCTGAATGGCAGCAAATCCCCCCCAATGACTATCTAATGGAAAACTTTCCCATAAGAGTACAGACTATTTCAGCAGGAGTGGACCAACTTCGTATTAATACCCTTGGTTTCGGAATTTGATGTCAGACAAGCTGGGGTCCACATACTTTTGGCCACATAGTGTATGTTAAAAACATTTTGCTAGATACAGATGACAAAAAAAAAATTGTATTCCCGAAATACCGTCTTTGATACTCAAGTTTTCTTTCCCCATATCAGTTGCACAATTGATGTTACAGCAGAAATAAATTAAAGGTTATTCTGTGGTGTGACCCTAAGATCCTGTACAAATGAATCAAAAATTGAACATATTCTGAGTGCCCACCTCTCCTGTGTGTCTCATTCATTTCAGGAACAGCCTTTGTCCAGCTATTTCATAATGTTTTCACATCTTCTGTTTAGGAAATTCTGATATCTGCCCTCCCAGCAAAATCATGTGTGTAGACACGGCACTAGGTAAGACAAGCTTTTTGACTTCTTTATAAAAGCTCTCAGTCCCAGCTGACTCTTCTGTGCAATAACCGAATTCTCCCGTGGGTGATACGGAACTGTGATTCTTACCTTTGCCACCATCAAGTCCTGGAGGAATTGAGGGACAATGTGCCCGTCTGCATGTTGGATGTGGGGGGGCTGTTTTGTGCCTCCCCTTCTCCATCTGTCCATTCAGATTGCTTTGAAATCGCCATTGATTGATGAGATATTTCAGAGGCAGCACGCTCCTTTATATCGTGCAGAGCAAGGCTGCGGGTTCATCCTCAAACTTTACATTTTCGTAAAATGAATCCGTTGATTTCTGTATTAGATGAGAAATGTATCAGTACAATCATGATCTTCGGGTCTAACAAGTCCGAAATTTAATTAATTTTCCAAAAGTAAACTGACCTCATTAGATGACTGATCCAAATCTAGGTATATCACCCGAGACTTTTACATTGTCTATATTTCATTGTAGCTGTTGTGTTCTCTTTTCAAGAAATGGGAATGAATTCTTTATTTTGAGGGATAATTATTTAGAGTATTATTTTAATACTTTAATAATACTTTAAAATAATATATTTTTCCTTCAGTTTAAGGATCAGCTCCCCTGCATACAGATGATCTCATTATGCAGATCATAATTGACCGTGTTTGTATTTCAGCAGCCAATTCCCAAATCCGCCTTTCTGTTTTCTCCTCTCTAAATTGAATTTTCTCATGGAGAAAGGAGAAAGTAAGGGATCCACGTGGATGCTTGGGGGGGGGGGGGGCATGTGTGTGTGTGTGTTTGTTTCCCCTCGAATGTGACGGCGCATGCAGCACATTCCACAGACACCCTGTGCATTACGCCCCACAGCTGCGCTGCAGAAGAGCGAATCCTGCGCCTGTGACACCCCGTGTAACCTGACTCGTTACGGCAAGGAGCTCTCCATGGTGAAGATACCCAGCAAGGGCTCTGCACGGTACCTCTCCCGCAAGTACGACAAGTCGGAGGACTACATAAGGTAACCAGCTGGGCGCCAGAAATGCACCCACGTGCAATGCTTTGATATACAAGGTGAGGTGAGCTGCCCTCCAACCCCGAAGTTCACAAATCTAACATCTCTTAGCCTGTATGTCTATTTATCTGCAGGCAGTGTAAGGGGCAGCTCAAGGACACAGGGGTAGACTTTTGGGGCTTTTCATCTGCAACAGTGGGTAACCAGGCTAAGGGCTAATGAAGCCCAGCTGGTTTGTGTTAGCGGAACTGATGAACAGGGTTTGGAAAGCACCTGGGTAGAAGGAGAGTGGTCAGTGGCAGAGGAGAGGAGCAGGGGGCCTCACGGGTCTGCCTTCTGAGATGCCTGTAGCATGGAAGAAGACACCATTTGTTTTGTCCTTATGATTTTTCTTTACATTTAGTGCCCACCAGCAACCCTCTAAAAACCAGAATATATGTTTAAACAGAACTTTAAAATTAGAATAAGGAAAGATTTTTTCCCCAGCCCCCCCCCCCCTTTTTTTTAATAGCTTCAATTGTAATTTTGATGGAAATACATTTTATAACTGCAGGACAGCACGCAGTTATCTTGGTATGATGGGAAGAGGATGAAATTAAAAAGCACAATTTAGCACAATGTTATTTAAAAAGATGCTTTGGTGTTGTTGCCCAATCACTGTAACAAAAGGATCCCTGTTTTTAAATTTTTTTATTCAGCTCATTTTAATAATACCTTGCAGGTAATTATGTGCGCAAAACTGATTATTCATTAAGAAAATCAAAACTAAAGGCTATATGCTTATGGTTAGTGGTCATCAATATATTTAATATTTTTCAAATTACAGAGACAACTTTCTTGTTTTGGATATTTTCTTTGAAGCCCTGAACTATGAAACCATTGAACAAAAGAAAGCATATGATGTGGCTGGATTGTTAGGTGGGTTTCACTGTGTTTTATTACATAATCAATGACAAAATATCTGGAGTTTCATTTTTAATTATCTGTATGTTTAAAGTACATGTGTAGCCTTTAGAAAGCATTCTGAAACTGAAAGCATTCAGTATCCTTAAGAAAACCTTTTTTAGCCATAAATTGGTATTCCATTGGCTGGACATCGCCCCCTGCAGGCCCCACCCATCAATGCAGCCTCTCTGTTTCCTGTCAGGTGACATTGGTGGCCAGATGGGACTGTTCATCGGGGCCAGTGTTCTGACAATCTTAGAAGTGCTTGATTACATCTATGAGGTATATTCACATACTCAGGATCGAAAATGCGATACTTATTCAGAAAATTGAAAACATTTCTGCTATTTTCACATACATTTGCATTTTTTCTAAATTCAAAGTTACCGCAGCACATGTGGCACACATCAGCGTCTGTGGTTATGTAGTCAGTAGATTAGATGGTGTGACATGTGATACCTCCCACACACCTTCTTAACCCCCCCCCCCCCCCACCAGGTTATGAAGGACCGGATACAGCGTCTGCTGAAACCACCTAAGAAGGAACAGAATAAGCAGCAGATGGGCAGCGTGGCCACGGTGCGGCTGGACGATATGAAAGCCACGGTGAGCGGGATTGCCTCGGATAACCTGGTATTCTGGGATAATGGGAACATTCTGAAAGAAAACTACTAAAAGAAAACTGTAAAGTGTCACAGATACTATTACACTGGAATGACTCACACCTTGTGCAGGAGCAGTCGTCCTCATAAACTTCGCTTAGTGAGCGCCCTCTCGCTTAAAAAAAAAAAAAAAAAGATTAAACGTGTCACTTGTAATTCTAATTTATCGTCCTTTCCTCATGCGAGCAACTGATTGCTCGTTTTGACGTGCCCTGCTCGTAAATTACTCACGGACGCGCTCAATCTGCAGTAAACAGCCGCCTCACTATTCACCGCCGACTCGGTTCCCATGTGGCCAAGCGCGCGGGCAGTTAATAAGCGCACTTCTACAGGTGTCTCTCCATAGCTAATGTCTCCTTATTACCCATGAACACTTGCTCATTGCCTCCCTTCTCATCTGCATGTACTTATTTCCAGTTTTGCTGTGATAAATGCATTCACACACACACACCCAGATAAAAATACTCTAATTACTTTAACAAATCAGGCATCCCTAGCAAAGGTTTAGCCTCCTTGTTTTATAAATCTCCAGTGATGCTCCTGGATGGATTTAATCCAGAACAGCATTATTTTTTACCCTGTAATAATACTGGAGCATTTTGAGCTTCCATGATAAAACATATCAACTCTGCTACCTATACTTACTGTCTGCTATCGGTTCATGAAGGATTGAGCTATTTATTTATTTATTTTGTGGCTGCTAGGACCCCAGCGAAATGCCAAGGAGTCACACGGAGGGGGCGAGCTTCCCGACCACGATCCTTCCCAACCATCACCACCACGCGCAGCACAGTGTCTTTGAGGACTTCGCCTGCTAGAGCCGTCCCCGCCACTAGGTGGCGGAAGTGCTCTTTTTGCGCGGAGTTGGGGGCGCAGTGACGGACGCTGGGCTCTCAGCTTTACCCTCTCGCTGTCCACCAGTGAAAGCTACAGCCAAAGTCAAACACCCAACCTGTGCTGCAAACAGACTTTGCGTTCAAAGGTGCAGCGTAGATCTGTCAGTGTTGTCCTGCTGGAGACTAAAGCCTCTCTCTGTTCTCCTCCTTCGGGAAGCTCTCCTCTTGTTATCTTAGTATTTCTATACTGACCATTTTGCTAAATGCCCACTTAGGAGAAACCACTCAAGGACTGCATGTAATGTAGACCCAGTTTGTACTAAGAAAAGAAAGAAAACGATAACCTCAAGTCTGACATTTTTTTCCCCCAACAGTGTGTATTCCCCTCATCATATCATACATCATACTGTACCTCATTCCAGAATATCCCTCTGTGTACATCTGTCTCTGCAGCGTCCACTGAACGGCCGATAGCACAAGAATAGCAACACGTAGCAACAAATCTCCAACAGGCACAGACATTTCATTTTCTGTTAAATAGATAATCTACGGAATTTTTGTAATGCTATTTGTTAATATGTGAAGATTTCAAAGTGATCTGGTCAGAAAACATTTTTAACTATTATGAACCTCATTCAGAATGAAGCAGAGCTGCTGATTGCTGCTGCCAGTTGATTTGACCAAGTAAAGGGTCATTCTGTTACAAATCTTCCTTTGTGTTTCCCATGGACAAGGACATGTGTGGAGTAGTAATGAGCATCATTTAGTCTCTTTGCCATTCGCCAGCTAGGGGTCGATGTGCATGTAGGTTTTTTATTCATCTTTGAGGGGAAAAACATGCTGAGAGCAGTGGCGATTATAGATATTGCAAGCAAATGCACACGATTAAATAAAATCGTGTCCTATGTTACTGGATGGAATAATAGGTCAGTCAACAAAACCAGTATGTCCCCAATTCTCTGATGGGACACAACGTTTTCCTGAAGTAATACCATGACTCCTGTAATTTACATATCTACCCACTTTGCTCTAGCTGCCCTCACCCCCATTATTACTCCTACATTGAGTCTCCATTGAACAAAGCCTATGTGGTCTCCCATGTGAACCAGTATATACAGGCCTCTGTGGGTCATTGGCTTGTGGAATTCTTCTGTGATTGGTGTTCCTAAGCGATGGCCATTAGATGGACAAAGGCATTTGCCTTGATCTGATTGGCTGGGATCCAGTTTGGGGATCAATGTAGATGAATCTGAGTCAAACATTCTCATTGGCCTAAACCTTTTGATACAAACAGTCTAGTGTTCCATTCAACCATGGGCTCTTTGGATTCTTAAGTTTCTCTGTTATTTTATATATCTACACATAGCTGTTATTCTTAGTTTTGCTATATTAGTAATGATCAGAACCACTCTGCTACAGTAAAGCATCATAATTGAATCATAGGTGAATTTAAGCAAGTGTGCACCATGCTAAATACATATGGCAAATCCTTTTTCCGATAGTCAGGAACTGCACATGGCTATTGAAATTCAAAATCATACTTTTCCAATGGTTATCCGCCAATAATCATGTACACTCTATGCATAGTATCATAACATATCATAATCTATTATAACAGGTATATAATCATAAATAATCATAGCAAGTAATGTGGATTTTTCCCCCATAAATTATGTATTCATTATTCCGCCTTCTTAAAGAGGAAGAACAATGGAGTGTGCATCATTTCTGGTGAAGGATTCCGTATCGGGAGGGAAGAGGCATTGGACAGGCAATCCTAAACAAATAGAGTTGATATCGTAGCCATGGAACTTACTGGAAAGAAAAAAAAGAAACATTTTGTACATAAGACTACTGTTGTACCTGATTTTTGTTTTGTTTGAAAACGTTTTATAAATGTAATGGGAATTATAATTCAGTATTATAATTAAAAGTCAGATTAATAAAGCGAATGTCTATAGGTTGTTTGTACTTTGAGTCGCATGTTGTTTTCTGTAGATGTCTGAACATAAAAATACGTACAGAAATCTGTAAGATGCACACAATGACAGTGCCGTTCCACATACCATAATCTGTAGTATTTGTGCTGTGCACATTCCCGGCTGAATGGTGGCTGCGCCAACTACACCAAACTCCTGTGGCTCTATTTTGATGATCTGATGCAAATCATAGAGCGCAAAGAGCGGAACTAACAGTTATGGACGTGTCCAAATCTATTTTGCTATTTTGATGGTGGAAAAACCAGACTTTGCCGCAGTGCAAGGCAGAAAAATGTTGCCCTAATTCTCTTAATTGTTCAGAGGCGTGTTTTGGGGGTAACATGCCATGAACCAATTGGAATGGCGTGTCACCTCATCTTAAAAGGCAGCGGCGCATGATCCATTGTGGATTGCTATTAAAATGACGTGTTTGCATGGCAAAACAAGATCGCTTTACGTCAGAGGAAATGGACGTGCTTGCGCGCGAAGTGACAATGCACGAGCATACAGTATCATCTATGGGAGCAGCACTGTTCCACCAAAGCCTTTCAAGGTGAAGTACGCGTGGGATGAGGTAGCAGCAAGTGTGTCCTTGTTTTCTGGCATCACCAGATCATCCAAACAGTCCCGAAAGTGATATAATGATGTGAGAAGATGGAGAAAATAGAAGCTCGCTGCGGTGTATGATCCCCACAAGGTACTGTAAGGTATATCTGGACTACACACACACACACACACACAGGGAGAGCATGCAAACTCATAGTAGCATCCCGGAATTGACCTCTGTCCAATTTAAGATTTTTTTAAACTTCATTACATTAAGAAAACAGCTTTAAAAGGCAATATCAACAATAAATCAACTTAATTATAGCTGACCTACAATGGTTTGGTTGTAATCTTGTCCAGAGGAGTGCAGTGTATTATGGGATCTTTGTTGCATGTTCAATCCGATTCTAAATGAGCATTTAGGACTAAATCCCTTAGTGAAATCTGATAGATTCTACGGGAAGGTGATCGTACACAAACAACAAACCTCCCCCCTCCCTTGAAGATTTAAAAAACTGAAGGATAAAGTGTTAGTGGGAAAGATCAGTAACTGGGACATTACAGAAGGGATTCAGCGAACAAACAGCCCGACACCCTCAAGCTCGGACTCACAATGAGGTCCTTTATGTCATCAGACCAGCACATCACAAAACACATTTTGCTCTCACAATGCCGTTTTCCCTTAGACAATACAGCAACTTCATAAGCCATTTTACAGGTATATTTCTTAATTCTTGATTGCCTTTCTGACACACAATAATGCGTAGAATCACGTGACATCATATTTTCACAAAACTACTACGAATCTCAATGATTAAAAAAAGAAAGTTCTAGTAACATCCTGTAGACTTTCCTTAGAAATAATACAAATAATACAAATAATGCAAATTAATATGGAAATATTTGTTGCTCTATATTTTTGTACCATTTTTTGTGTATTACAACATCATATATATTATACACACATACTACAAACAAACAGTTTACATACTAGTATTTGAAATTTTAACATTCACAAACGGATATAAATTGACAAGTAAGTAGGGAAAAAATTACAAAAAACAAACTTCTATTATAAACTAATTATGGTCCAGGTTCCACCAGAGTGGAGGAAAAAATTCCATTCTTGTAATACGACTGACATCTAAAGGCAGAATTGGGTTCTGTTGATGGATTTGAATTTCTAGTTTGCATTAACATTCAATATGGTGGTCAGACCTGCCTTTTAAACCATTAAATCAGTAAGCATATTAGGATGAATCACTTCATGAGAGCAAACATCTGAATGAGGTGCTTAATTACACTTCATTTTTTAAATGGTTTATTTAATCAAAATAGGTGAACATTCTGGAAAAATATGTTAAAAAAATAACTATCCATAATTTGTAAGAAACAATTTCTTTTAAAAAGGTTGAACAGAAACCGCAAGCTTCCCCACAAATTGCTTTTTACGTCAGTATGCAAGTTTGATGAGCAAAATTGCTATCTACATATGCTCATATAGAAATACTCTGCATATTCGTGACTCTCTGGTACAGCACATTGCTGCAGAAGAGAGAGGGCCTGGATATGAGAAAAGACCCCGAACTACAGAAAAAAAAAAAAAAAAACAATGTGAATTCACTCCTCATACATCTCACTCCTTTTTGATCTGGCTGCATTTGTGAACATCTGCAAAGCTGCCTTCCTTTGAGCCTGATTCACACCAGAGCAAACATCCACTATGACATCATTAGGGCAGGACAGTCCTGTGCCTTTGTATTACCTCCCGCTTGACATCTTGAATTCCAAGACTTCAAATAGTCTCTCTCGCTCTCTCTCTTTTTTTTTTATATATAAACGTTATTATAATGGTCCAATTCTTGGACTTACAAAGCCTGTCATGGTCCTCTTGCAATATGTAAATTCAGTACAAAAAATAGCACAAATTACTGGGTATTTAATACATTTGTGTGGAATATAAAACTAAACAGATGGAAGCAATTTTAAAAAAAAATCTCATTAGGAGGGGTGTGGTGGGGGGGGTTACAGTGTCCTGTCAGTAGGTACATTGTTTAACACAGTGCAGCCTAACAAAACAGGATGATAATCTCATTCTTCACAGGCTTCTAAGACAGTCTACCAGCGCTAGTAAAGTATAAAAGTAATTTGCATATGGTACACCTATACAAGTGCACACAGTATGTCTTACAGTTCAATACTCAACTAAAATCTATTTCCAGTGTACAAATACATAACATTTATATGAACAGTTTACTTATAAACTGTAAACCTCATCAATGTGCCTTCTGTAAATTCTCACAACATTCTTAATAACAATATGAAAACACCTTCACCGTTAACAAGACGAAACACGGCATCGATTCAGATCGATTCACATTCCTCAGCTGCCTCCAGTAGTAAATTAGTTCTAATCTCCATGTATCTCTGAATGCCTAGTGAATTCAGATTGATCATTTCTTTGAATGGATTATTTCATTCTTGTCAAATATGTTGCATGACATGCTATTCTGACAAATAAAAAGTCAAGCATTAAATATTCAGTTCCATCATTTTGACTAAATATTTACATACCAGGAAAGGCTAATTTGCTTGTAAAGTAGCTGGTCTCTGCCTCTATACAATTGCATGATCAAAAAATATCCAATTTTCTTTTTTTGTCCAATCAGAAGAGAAATAACAGCAATGTCTTCACTTGACGGTCTGGACAAGTGCAATTTAAAAAGGAAATAATAACTACCCTGTTAAGAAAATAATAAAGAAAAAACAGCCACCTTTATGGTATTTGCTCTGCTGTGCAAAAATTAGATCAGCATAGTATAACCATCAAGTTGAACTCCAACAGTGAGGATGTACTTGAATTTTGCCTCTTTCGACAAGTGTCAAGCATACTCCAGCAACAGCCCACAAGCTGCTAGAGCAGACAGCTCGTTTGGGCCCTAGTGCATATACATTGTGACTTGTATTGCACATAATTCTTCCTAATGGCCTTGGGCTTCAAAATGCCACTTTGTCTGAAATACGAGGCAGATCTCAGAATTTTCTATGACAGCAACTCCTGCTTCACATTAAAATTTTCCAGATCTTCTTCAAGGCACTTCTGCCAATACTTGAGCAATACTAAAATATTCCATTTGTAATCCATACCTAACTATAACATGAGTGTGTACTCAGAGTGCATAGTAAAGTAGTGATTGTTTAAATGGATGTCATCACCTGTTATTTGAAAAGAGCAGATTCATAGTATTAAAGCCTGGAATTGTTCCTCTGAACAACAGCAAAGGCATTTGTGAAATGTGCAAAAAGAGCCAGTCAATAGGCAATAGCTTGACAAGGCAGAGCAAGTAACAAAGGCTAAATGCTCACATACCACAATTAAAATTCCCTCCACAAAACAGCTTGTTCTTGTCATGCAAGTATGGCAACCCTTCAGAAATGTGCTGTATTTTTAAACTCTAACACCAAGTACTGTGACCCTAACCAGAAAAAGTGGTGGGCAAATGAGTCATAAAAAACAGAGTCAGTGTGGTAAAAGCTAGAGAAACTCTGCCAATTTTTCAGTTTTTTGCTTCTGGTCAAGTGCTGTTGCCCCGCTGTAGTTCAAACAGTATGGTGGCCAGCTGGGAGCCAGAACCCACATTGTTCAGGTTACTCTGCACACACCTGTGGTACATCTCCTCGCTAAGATGTCGGTCACACGTCTGGTGCCGGTAGCTTTGACGCAAGTTGGGCTCAACTGCCCTAAACACATGCAACTTGGAATAATTAATGAACATGTCATACAAGTCCAAAGTGTCCAGGAGGTCTTCGTTCTCCTGAACGTCGGAGGCCATGGTGCTGAGCGCAGCCATGTAGTCCGAGTTGTAGAAACATGCCTCGTCGAAGATGTTGCGGTCAAAGTAACCAGAGTCTTTGACCAGGTCAATGGTGGATGGAGGATGCTTGTTGTGGAAGGCGATATCAGGGTTGTAACCTTGGAAGTGAATTGGAAAGAAGACTTGCCAGTTGCTGATGGAGTTCAACCTACAGTGACTCAGGAACTCAGAGTTTATATTAGTGTTGACACTGGCAATGAACAACAATGTATCAACTGGGAGCTTCTTCGAAATTACGTCCACGATTTTAATTTTAGAGAGGTTGTCTGCCCTAACACTAATCCATGGGATTTTTGCCGTGGGATACTCTTGCTCGTAGGCAACAATCTTCGCTTTAATATTGGCAAAAATGTCATTTTTTTCAATATGTTGTGCTTCCAGGGGGTTATAGATAAAGAGCAAAGTTAAAATGGTATTCTCAGACCTTTCAAAGCAATTTTTGGCATACAGATCAAGAAACCCGGGGGCATATTCAAGGTCATGAACAGTCATCGGAAGCACTATGTGAACTTGTGTAGCTTCTGAGACCAAAGGCATGGGTATGATTTCAACTTTACTCAACGGGCGCAGAAGGTGAACCCTTTTGATGATAGAGCAACTCCTTCCCTTTTCACTGACCACCTCAAGTTGCAGGTCCAGTGTGTATTCCATGCCTCTTGTGGGGTCAAACCGTCTGTATCCATTAACAAGCTGCTGCTTTTTCAGCTGTAGTATGGGTTTGTACTTCTTGCCTAGCTCCTCCATGGCAACCTCAATGATATCAGTGATGTCCAATTTATTGATCCCACGTAGCTCACATTTAGGTGATCCATCCGCACAAAAATACAGCTCATTTTCAGTGAAGTATTCCCATCTCAGGACCTCAAAACGAGTCTTTGGTTCAAAGGGTGGGTTTAGCCCTATAGGCCACTGAGTGCTCTTATTACCTTCAAAGGCCACTTCACTGATATTTTTTATTTCTGCCTGTATGGAGATGAACAGTTTTCTGTGTTACTTTAATGCATCAATAAAGTATCACTATATATTACAAGAAATAGAAAGTTTTTCTGCAAAATGCAAAGCCACACGGGATATTAAAGGAAGGGAAATATTGGAAGCTACAGAACGTTAAGATACTATGTGCTTGCCAAAACAACACGAATGCGTGATTCTGTGGTATCATGGCAAAAGAGCATTATGCAGTCTCGCAAGAATCTGGGACCATGTGTCAATAAGGTTATCCCTTAATTTTACGACCAATTTAGCATATTCTACACCACACAAGTGAGCACCACTGCAGACACTCCAAAAAATAGTTCATGGGACTGAAGCAGAATTATTATCCATGGGAAATAAAAAATTGACCAGCTATTGAGTATATATCTCCTGGCAATCATTCAGATCATATCATACTTCCTGCTGTTCAGAAGTCCATTATCTTTCCTCACCCAGCTTTACCCTGTTTATGTACAGCAACCAAGCTGTATGATGAACTACTCTGAATTAAAACCTGATACTACCAAATCTACATGGGCACTGCAGTTCATGTCTCTGACTTAACAGCCCCTAGATTATAGTTGTGGAATATACCACTCCACCCAGTGTTGTGCTTTGACAGTTCCTCTCTTTGTCTAAGATTGTACATAAAAATTAACAGGTACCTATGAATACATTCAATGTATTTAGTAAGCATGTTTGTCTTTTTCAAGAACCTCAAAGGAGAAGGAAGAGTTACTGATGTTGAGCAGCTTACCTGCAGTTTCTCTATTTCTTGGTAGGTTCTCTGCAACTCAATCTCAGTGAACATCTTGTGTAATTTGTACATCAGTTCAGGATCTGATATTGGATGCACAGCGATGATGTTTTTCAAGTGTAAATTGTCCCAAATATTTAGATCCAATTTTTTCCCCATTTTATAATGATAATACTTAAGACCCTAAAAAACATTATAATTGGTCAAAAAAGACAAAAAATTTTAAAGCATGCTAAGACAATTGAACATAGATGTATGGTTTCTGAATTCATTAAGATAAACTCACAAAACCCTTATCTGGTAGTCAATACTTTAACTTAATTATAGTTTTTGACATCACAAGGGGAAACAAAATTGATGAAAGCTAACAATATACCAACCTGAACTAAGTAGGTAAGCACTTGTAAGTAGAAAAGCTACTTGTCTGAATTATTGTTTTCCTATCTGAAAGGGCCATTAGCCAAGACAGTCACTCAAGACCAAAAAAGTCTTACCTCATGTTCATCAACACAGTTGATTTTTACATGATTAACAATGCATCTCCCAAGCCACTCATCTGGTCTGGTGCTCAGAATGTCATTCTGACAGTTCTCTAGGAAAGGATTTAGCTGAAGCAGCAAGGATCGGGACAGGAGATACCCATAACCTCCACGGCAGTATGTTCCCTTGACCTTCCCACCAATAAATTCCTGGGGGTGGCCCATGTAGAGGTTGACATTCATGCTCAAGTGTCCGACGAGAGCTTTCAGGTGGTCTGCCTCTGTGTATGTGTCATCCTGGCTGAAGTAGAACCAGTCATACATATCGATGTATCTCTCAAGAACATACCTGACAGTTTGGAACATGTTCCAAATGAGGGGCTCGTCACCATGGGTGACCACAGTCATGCCATTTGGGATCTTGTGATTGAGGGTGCCTGTGAAGAAGACCACCGCATCCAGGTGGTGGCTGATTGTGCGGTTCACGGCTACCCCCAGCGTGCCGACTGTGTCCTTGGATGTCAGGACACCCACAAAGAGGCGCTCACATATCCTCAGCTCAGTGCTGATATACCTGGTCCTGAGAGAACAAAGCATAAAACATTATATACAATCTCCTAGTGTTCTTTATATTTACAATACATTTATTTATTTAGCAAACGCTTTTAAGTGATCAGAGAGCAGCGTCAAACAGTCCCTGGAGCCACTGGGGTTGGGCCTTTGACCAAATGCCCTTAATGAAAACACCACAATGGTATCTTAACTCACAACCATCGGACCACTTGACAGTCTTAACCAACAAAACCACACACTGCCCCCACTGTAGTCTCAACAACTGGATTTCATTATAAAAAGGCTGATTTGACAAATACCCTTAAGAAAGACTTTCAATGGGGACAATTGAGGTTAAATGATTGAACGACATTGGAGCAAACATGTTCAGACAACTCCATGTTGAATTAATTAGTTAACAGCTGAAAGTAGATTTTCAGCAAAGCAAAAGGTTAAAAAAACAACCTAAAAATGTAATTAACTGTGCTGTTCTCACACAAATGCAACCAAATAAGCACGCTCACTTTGTCAGACACTTTCAAATAAGAAATTAACATCACAAATAACTTTTTGACTGGGGCACACACTTTACAAATGTTATTACATTGAAGGTACAAGGGGCAAGAAATTGTTACACCGTTATGTGAACATACAACGTATGACTATAATCAAAGTTAAGTAGGAAGACAAGAAAAACTGTTTAGCATTGTTAAAGTAGGTAATTACACATCAGAGCAATATTTAAATTAAATGTATATAAAATATGTATTTAATTACTTTGAGCATTTTGTATTTTTGCTGGACAGAAAAATTATGTCATTTGTAACAAAATACTTTGAGAGACTGTATTTTATGTATTAAAATGTTTCAAATACTTAAAATATCTTTTTATTTATGTATATATTTGTTTGTGTGTTTATTAATTTATTTTCTGTTATTTTAAGGATCTTCATCACCAGGCTTACAGACTTTTAAATACAGCCTATCACCGTCTTTGGCTAGATGCAAATAAATCATGTGACATCCCGTTAGGCCCAGCTTGCTCGTTGGAAACTTCGTTTCCCATAACCAGTAATCCGAGCAAAGAAGCTGCTTTGGTGCTCAAGGCAAATTGCCTTAAGGTAAAGTACACTCTCAGATATCGCTCACTGAATGTCATTATAGGGACAGAAAAATTGAGTAATTAGCAAACAGCAGTGCTGTACTCTAGAACTTGTGAATTAACTTGCTTGCATGATTGTGGCATTCTAGTTCATTTAAACAGACAGTGGCATCCTTTGGTTTGTAATATATGGAAGACTTAGGCCTTGTCCACACATACACGGGTATTTTTTTTTAACGTAGCTTTTTATGTGCATTTTAGCCTTTCCTCCACAGCCAAAAGGTGTTTTCGCACGCCACACACAGCACATTATTCATATAAATAACATAGGCCAGCTATTTATGCAAAATACTACCGGCGCTTGGCTTACCGATATGAAATGTATAGTATAATATATTAGTATATCTGAAAAACGTTTCTTCTTTGACTTTCCATGTACTCCGCAACCTACTGTAAGATAAAGGCGGAAATTAACGCATTACGATCATTTAAGAAATCGTTGGTGTGCCGCCCATCAGCCATGCTACTAATTCTGTGGGAAACACAGTATAAATTTAAGGGTGTAATGGTTATGAGACGAGACCGAAACCACAATACATTTATGATCCCATGTCACGGTTCCGGAATCGCAACACCCCCACTGCAGCAGGTGCAGCCTGTTGAGCTCTCATTACATTAGCAAATACAGTGGTTCCTCGGTTCTCGAACTCACTAGAACTCGAATTTCTCGAACAAACCAGTTTGACCTAGAACTCGATATGAATATCAGAAGTCGAACCGTGAACGCTGACCTAATATAAATTGTACGCGCCAGGAAATGAGTCATACTACAAGGCAATTCTTACTTTAATGCCTTCTTCACAGACTGGACAATTAACCAAATAAAGCAGCGCAACATTACAGTAACTAACAACAAATAAACCACTAACTTACGTGTACTATTACAGCATTTGTCATTTATTTAAACTTTATTTTACCAGGTAAATTAACTGAAAACCAGTTCTCACTGCTTTACGTGATATTCGGGAGAAATAGCAGATTACGCATGGAAAATGCCTGGGATACAAACGTCATGCGTGTAACTAAACTCATAAGCCAATAAGGGCAAAGGTGTGTGAGAAGGGTCCAGCTGCAGTGGAGCTCCACCGGAAATACTTCACCTCCACAGGAAACACGTGGCCTCAACTCTGTGTCACAGCGAATAAACCCTAACCTTTTAACCCTAACCATTACCCTAACCCTAACCGGAGCACCACTTTACGTCCTTAAAAATCACGTGTTTCCTGTGGAGGTGACGTATTTCCGGTGGGGCTCCACTCTACAGTTTACAGGCGTCTGCAGTGCACCCTGTCACTACCGAAAATGTTACACCTACCGAAAATGTAACTTCCGCTACTACGCATGCGCACGCTAGCGACTTCTGGAAGGAGGCGTTCTATTTTTACGGCATCGCGTCACATTTCATCGTCTGTTGATTTTTGATAAGAATGTCGACAGCGAGAAGAAAGACAAGATTTAACCGGATAATGATGGAGTCCTTCGACTTTAAAAGATTTTATTCTGCATAGGCCTTTAATGCCCAACGTGCTTCAGAAGGAGCAACGTAAAATACAGGGTATGGCCATCAATTTTACAGTCAAAGGTGACATTACTTTAATGTTACCATTATGTACTACTCCCAGTTCGATGTGCTGTGAAGTTACTTAAACTAAGTCTGCTTTTTTTCTCCTTAGTCATTTCATTTCTTAATTGTATCAGTGTAATTACCACACACTCGTGTCAGTTATGGCAGTGTCTTGTGGTGCTAAATAAAGCTAATTATATTTGTTTCTGACAGACGACGGATTGTTTTTTCTTGGGCCAAACCGCACAACATAAACATTGTTTATGTTGTGCAAATAAAAGTTCTTAACTATTATTTTGGTGTGACTTTTTTTTTTTAGAAAATGCTGTACATATATCACAGCCCCTTGATAAGCAATATGGGTACACAAGATTGATATACACCCCAATTTTATTACGTTTTCTAAAGAAAAGGCATCTATTCAGCAATACCCTTGGGAAAAACCTTATGTAAGATTACTGTCAGGCACTACAAACAACGCGCACACAGATGCAAATATTACAATCGGCAAAGCAATATGGTTTAAATACCACACTAAAGTGACGGCTGAACTACAAATATAAACATCAATGACCCATTTCACAGTACGTGACCAATGAATGATGATACACGATGTCCAAGCCCTGAATCACGCAATCACGGTCTGCCGCAAAATGTGAATACATGCGCAGTATCGGGCCTGTGGAAGTGTACATTACGCATGCGTAATAAAGAAGTGCCAGAAAATGTGGTTTCGTGGACGCATGCGTGATGAATGTGCGCATGCGTAGTAGCGGAAGTTACATTTTCGGTAGGTGTAACATTTTCGGTAGTGACACACCCTGCACTGTCTGCAGCTAGACCCTCTTGCCACTTTACGTCCTTAAAGATCACGTGTTTCCTGTGAAGGTGACGTATTTCCGGTGGAGCTCCACTCTACAGGCGTCTGCAGCTGGACACTCTTGTATACGGACGTAAAGTGGAGCTCCACAGGAAACACGTGACCAAACTGTGTGTTACAGCGGAATTTCAGTTGTAAAATTCTCAAAAAGTATGTTTTTGTTCATTTATACGCTAGAGAAATTATATATATATGTATACACACACACATACATACATATATATATATATATACATATATTGAGGGAATAATTAATAAAATAAAGGGAATGATTCTATAATGCTGTAACTAATCAAAACGAGAACTGACTGGCGCGCCGGCAAAGCAAGGCTACCTAATCGGAACAGATAGGGAGGGCGACAGAGAATATCAACGGCCCCTACTTATCTTTTAGCCTTCCAGAAGGACAACTACAGTACGAGCCGGCTGGAATCACACATGTGGTTGTCACGTACACGGAAGGTACCGAGAAGGGGGGGATGCCCAAAGGACTTTAAAAGGGATACAGCTGATACATATGGCAGAGCCTCCTCCTGTACATGCTGAATGTATGTCAGACGGCCGCTCCCTGATTATAATCAGTCAAGACAATAAACCGGTGATTTGCAACTTCTCCCCGTGTCAGCTGTGAATCTCTTCTCATCCACGGACCCGGTGGAGACGCCGTGCTCCAACAATATATATATATCTGGTCTGATCTAGTTTGTGGAATATTAAGATGAGCAGTTATAAACATACCATACATACGCAATTGCTATTATGTTACTTTCTATACACATTACTAATATATATATATATTGGTCTTGCCTTAACTGTTATAAACATATACTATATACGATTGCTGGAACAGCGCAAATGCGTACGTATTTTATGTGCATTTGCGCTGATATGACAAGAAATTATTATGCATTTTAACCTGTATATGCTAATTCGTACTTAATTTGCGGTATATAGGTTGAAATGCATGGTATTTTCTTGTCATATCAGCGCAAATGCACATAAAATAACTACGCATTTACACTGTCACAGCAATCGATTGCCGCACGTATCGCTTTTAAAGGTGAATGCGTACTTGCGTACCAGTTATCAACATGTAACAATTATATTCAATCAACTGCTAAATTTATTTAGACAGCAACAACAAACAGAATGAAATAAATAAAAAAAATCAATCAACACACTCATGTGCCAGTAATTTAATCTTTCTCATAACAGACAGCATTAACCCGGAGGCCCCGCTGGTCAACACAGGCCTGTAAAAATAATTCCATGTCCTCTTGGATCTGAAAACCAAAGAGGAATGTCTCCTTAGATTCTATATTGTCTCTTTTCGCTAACAGAGTGGTAGTTTCCGGTAGAGGTCACGTGTTTCCTGTGGAGCTCCACTTTACGTCCGTATAGATGAGATCCACTTTACGCCCCTTAAAATTACGTATTTCCCGTGGAGGTGACGTATTTCCGGTGGAGCTCCACTCTACAGGCGTCTGCAGCTGGACACTCTTGTGTGCACTCTTGCGCAAACTCGCAATGCATCTAACAGTAATGCATTGCGTCAGGATCAGAATGCGTTGCTTTAAGCCAGCGCTGTAAGCAAGTCGAACGCACCCAATGACCGGACTGGGGAAACAAACTGAAACGCGGACTTGATACAAAGGACTAATGACCAGAAACAGCTGATCATATGGGGATCCCACATGAGGTTAACGAGGGGGCGTGGCACACGGAAGGAGCGGACGATCGGGGCAGGACAGGGGTAATGTTGGGATAAGATCTTTATCGTTTTGGAAGCCATTAAGAAAAAAATGCTCTTCTTGTTTTGTCCTGTTCATTTTGTGTTTAAATGCTAAAAACATATTTAGGTGTATTTTTTTTTTTTTTTGGGGGGGGGCGGTTACCAATTAATTGGTTTTCCATTATTTCTTATGGGAAAAATTCGATCAGAACTCGAACTTTTTAGGATTCGATCCGGGGTCCGGAACGGATTAAGTTCGAGAACCGAGGTACCACTGTATTACAAAAGACATTTTTCACTTCACAGTTAATACTATTACAGAGGTAATATGCTGTATTATTCTGTTTAAAGTTAGAGCAAGTATATTTTGTATTACACATTACTAGGGCTGTTACTATTTTGTGTATTTTTGTATTTTCAAATTACTCGTATTTTAATTATACATTTTCTCACACCTGTATTTTGTTACATTTGATGAGCAAGTATTTGTAACATTTTGATGTTTTTGTGCCCATCTCTGTTACACATTTAGCATAACAAAAACACATACGTTCAATTTATCACGTGTCGGCTGTCTCGAAACCAAAGTAAATAGGAAGTCCATTCCTGGCTAATGGAAATAGCTCTCAATGGAGTTACCCAACTTGGACTGGCTGGCTCATCGACACAGTGTTGCCAGCTAGAATTAATTTCTAGAAGATATGCAAGAATGAAGGGTGGGGGTAAGGCTTCCAAGAGACCACTCTGCGCTACTAGTATTACTGAAACATATATGTTGAGTTGAGGCTGCCGACTACTTCGCCTAGTGGATTGACACGCACTGTACAGGAGCGAAAGTGTTTGCTTTCCACTATATTTCGCATTATATGCACAGTAATGAGAATTCTTCACGCTGAGGTGATAAATATGTATATTTATTTAGCAAAACCACAAAACACAACACAAAACACATTTTACACGAGGGACACCGTAGACCGTGTATCGTAAGCTACCGTAATTGCTATTATGGTCGCTGATGTTATTTAATATATAGCCTAATGATGTACCTTTATTACACACATCGATGAGATGTTTCATATAACATTTGCCATAAAAAAAACAAAATTTTATAACATTTTAATGATGGCTTTAATCTCGGTAATTTTGAAATGGGTAATTTCTGTACTTTTCGGCATGCTACAGTATGTTATGTCGCTGAGCTCTTCCACCTCGGCGAAACGGAAAACTTAAGATGCACCTGCTGCTTTTACCAGCGACAAAAAAATCAGAGGCAAAAAACCCATATAAAAGACACGACAATATAAGACGTGTCGGTAGCTGACAAGCGTTTGTCATCCCAAATATTTCTCACATTTTTACGTAAAACCTCAACCACCTCAGTGACATTTTTTTCGGCTCAGTCTCAATTAGAGCTGTCAGACCGTAAGAATGCACAGCAAAAATAAGATAAGCAGAGTAGCCTATTTTACACAACCAACAGCATTCAGCTGAATGCAGGACACACGAGGAAACAGATGCTCAGCCCGTAGTAATAAAATATACATAAAGTACTCTACATTAGCTTAATATTATTTATTTATGAGTAGCAGTCTCCATCTTCACCTATGCTGCCTAATTCGCCTTACTGCTTTAATTTTCCCATAGTGCAGCAATTATAAGAATTATACATTATAATAAGTCACCCTTCGTGAAAAACCACCGCTCATTGTCCTAACACACAGTGCATTTTCTCATACGGGCAACTTATAAGTGCAGGAGTATGAAACTGCTTTATGTTCCACTGATGGAAAGTTTTAAAGTGTCCGTCTCACTGTGGCAGCTACTTTTAAATGGATACTGATCCTCGGAAACGCTATTTCGCAGTTTTTTCCCCAGGATAAATATTCATTTTTGCCTTACGGTTAACATATCCCACTAAAACTTGCATAGACTAAATGACCCCTCTTGTCAATGAAAGCATATTCGTAAATGCCACGGGTAGTTTTTCCAAGTAATCATGGTAGGAAATCCGTTGATTAAAATTAAGCATAATTAGTCTCACAGCTACATTTTTTTTCTAATTCAAATCGCTGACAGCTTGACGGAAACATTTTGGCACCTCATAGGCCTATAAAGCACAGAACTGCACTTTCTACAAATAATGTTTAGAAGGAAACTACTCGTATCAAAGACCTACTGGTTTAGCAATTTAAGTCGATGTGTTCAACTACCCAACAACTATTTAGGCTCCTAAAGCGTTCTAAGTAGGCAACAATACCAGACGAATAAGCTATTTTCCTTACATTTATTAAAAATACGTTTGGTATTGTTTGTTATGTGTTGGGTCTTACCTGAAAAGTTTCTTTGGTTCACTTTGTCTAGCTGGTATGTAGGGTATAATCCTGGGTATAAAATTATCCTCGCTCTCCCCATTCTCATGTTTGGCGATAGGAACTGTATTTGGTTTTCTAGCGCCGTTCAGATCGCCCCCCTGACCTATAATACGCTCTTTTTCCGACTTCTCGTGGAAATCGCAGGGGTCTCTCACCAGTGACACGCTCAGTAAACTCAGGGTAAGTCCTAAGGAGATGCCAATAGCTACTTGCGCGACCGGCCTCAGGAGAGACAACATGGAGAATCTCATTGCTTTACATCGACCGCGGCTCTCTAGGTGGGATACCCAAGACGAAGCCGCTATAAAATCGAAAAGAGTTGGTCAGATCCAGGGGAAAAAAGTTTACAGTCTAGCGGTACGGTTTGCTAACAATCGAGACATTAATTTAAGCTTTATTTTAAGACGTGTCAGTGGTCCTGGCTCCTCCTACATAAAAGCTAACGTCAGAGAGTCCATCCGCTGTTTATCCTTCTTGTTTCTTTTGCTCGATCCAGAATCATAGACTGTAGCTCATTTTTTTGTTTCCCGAGCTTATAGTATAGGCTAATGTAAAGTATTGTTACAACCATAAGGTTATGGACGCATTTAATCATAATTTAATTAGGATATACACATTCCAGTGTTTCCCCTAGGTTTACAACTTTGGTGGGGTGGGGGGTCAGACGGACACCGTGGGGTTCATGTGTTTCTTTTAATGACAGTAGTCATGACAGTTGAACTAAACATCAGAACATTTCTTTTATGACAATTATTCACTAAGTGTGCAGCTTTTGGTTGACGCGCGCTCTCTGTCCGCTGGTGGGAGTGTGCTCACCTGTGTGTGCGCGCACGTATCTGTGCGCGCGCATCGGGGCGGAACTCCGCCATGCGAGATACAGAGAGCGGAAGAGAATTGTAAACGCGCGACCGTGTAGAGACAAACATGACAAGCTGTTGTGTAAATAAGATAAATAACATAAGGCTATTTAGTCCTTTAATAAAAGGACAATGTATAGACCTGTTCTATAGGAAATGTAACCTTAAATGACTTTTGTTGTGATCTGGGGCTATATAGAAAATAAAATTAACTTGAGCCACATCTGTTCTCAGGTATATACCAGGACCAGGTGTGGCTCATCAGAAGCCAGGTAGGATAGAAAACCTACTGGATAGTAGCTCTCCAGGACCGGAGTTGGAGACCCCTGTTCTAGCCTAATTTAAAATAAACGACTTTTAAGCTTCTTTGTGCTGTGCATAACAAAATTTTACATATTCAACCATAACATTTTGCCAATTAAGCCCCTTACCTCCCTTCCCAGTCAGGTGGATTATGAATAAACAGATTCAAGACATCTAATTGCACAAATGACCTCTGTTCTGGAATAAGGCTTTGATAGTTTTGGGCAAGTATTAGGCCTAACCATTCAAAATAGTAACCCCCCCCAAATAAATAAATAAAAAACACATACACAAAACATAAGATTTCTTTGTTTTTATGCCTTTTGCCTTTTCATTTTATATAATCTGAGAGCTATTGCATAATTTGCCATTGTCAGCAATTTCCTCCAATACCTCTTATATACCGCATATACCTCTTATATACCACATATACCGCATATACCTTTTATATACCGCATATACCTCTTATATACCGCATATACCTCTTATATACCACATATACCGCATATACCTTTTATATACCGCATATACCTCTTATATACCACATATACCGCATATACCTTTTATATACCGCATATACCTCTTATATACCGCATATACCAGGGAAACCGCCAGTACAAAATAAAATGTTTATATGATCCACAATTTTTGAAATATAGATTTGGAAAAAGGCTAAATTGCGTGTTGCAACCCCATCGCACCAGGTCAGCAAATTTTACTGCCAGTTTCTAACTCTGGTTTGACAGTTTTACCACTAACACACAGCACACACCAACCCCCTCCCCGGGCCAGCAAGCTAACATTTGGCTTCGGGACGGCATCTAATTTTTAATACCCGCCATCCTTTTCAGATATACTGTGGTATGCGGTATTTTACAAAACGTTATTCTGGTAGGCCTATTTCCCAATAAATGCAGGGATGCAATCACAACACAGCCTGCTCGGTTTGCAGGATAAAGTTTGCACCTTTCTACAGAAAACTGGACTTTGGAAGAGGTAGCTTAACAAAAGAAGTATTGAAATGTTCCCACTCCTACGCCAGGAAATTATAACGTCCAGTGCTACTGCAGACAGTGTTTGCCATATAATATTGTCGCACCTGAAAGAATGAATTCAGTGACTCTTGCCCAGAGCTGGATAATCTTCATCTAAACTGGATCAGAAAATCGTTTGTGTCAAGAACTGATGATGAGAGTCTTAATTTGATGTCACAAGAGGAATTAATTTAAATTGCCAATGATTAAAGTTTGAAAATGCAATTTTCTGCCCACCCAGCCAGAAATGTGGAGTAATCTGAGAGACGAATACCCAGAGAAAAAGTCACCCAATGGCTCTTGCCCATTGCAATGATTTTAGGTTGTCCCCAAGCCAGCTGCAACCCAGAGTGGACAAACTATGCAAGAATATTTAATTTGTTTATTTTATTTGATTGATTACTTTTTGTCCTGAGCAGTCTGATTTGTATAAAGTGCCATGTTTTATATAGTTAAGCGGTTTCAGAAAATGGATGGACAGATGGACATGCACCTAACAGGTTTATACAGTGGTCTATAAAATAGGCCAGTGGTCTATATGTGGACCACTTGTCAGTTTTTTCTAAGGGGGCGGGTAGTGGGTCCTCCGCCTGAGGCAAGTTTCATAGGGGAGAAAGTAGGGAACCCCTGTTCTAGCACAAAAAATGGGCAGTTCCTACCCCTGTTGCGGGCTCCTGCAAACAAGATCTGCAGTGTCTGGTGTAATAGCCTGACTAAAGTGAATTTGACTTGATTTCCGAGTCGTCTTGATACGGGCATCGCTACTGTTTCAGATGATTTGAAAGCATCACAATAAATTCTACCTGATTCTTGATTTAACTTGTAAAGAAAAAAATAACTATATATAAGACTTGCATTTAAAACATGTCAAGGAAACGGCACGTTCAAAAGAGAAGCTTAAAGCTGCACTATTCACCACCAGGGGGCAGTATTTACTTAAACGTGCTGTGTGGAGCATGAGTCCGGTTGGGAGTGATTTCCAAATTACTAAAATTTGTTTAGTTTTCTATGTGTTGATATCGCAAATGCTATATTTATAATTGGCTATTGAAATACGAATTGAATTGGCTTTCAGACAACAGAAAAAATAACAATGACAAAATCTTTATTCCTCTTATCCAAAATCTTTTCGTCATGCAAACTCCATATAAATGCAATTTAAGCTCCTAACCCTGGAGATGTGAGGCCACTCACAGTGCCACTCACAAAGTCACCATGTAAGCCATAATTATGTAGTAATTTAAAATATTATTATATTCAAATGTAATGTCCCTATGACAATCTGATTACAGAAAATAATTTAAAACAAAGATATTGCTAAATAATGTCTTATGTATATCACCACAGCAGAAACTTGTAGTGTAGCATAGAGTAAAAGGGCCAGGGAAAGTTGATGTAATTATCAACATAGCATGTTATCATTCAGTAATATCAAACTGTAACAATAATGAAAATAGATCGTCTCCCAACAAGGACACATTTAATAATACTGAACAGTGACCTTGATTCGGGGATATGAGTTTGATGGTTTTCTTATAGCTACATAATTGACACGGATGTACCTGAAGGAATGCTGTCTATTTCGTGGAATATGTTTGAATCTGAAGTAATTTGTTATTTGGGAGACGACAATGAAAAGCGGTCTGATCCGGTGTCGGATGGTATACGATTGCAAGGCTGTTGCCCGGACGGCAATCTGAACCCTCAGGCGGGCAATTTGTTCGGCATATTTTAAGACTAAGCTAACACCCCCTTCCCCCCGTCACAATGGTGAGTTTGAAAATTAATCCGGGATATATTAGGTAGGCTGTTTCTGGGGATATTTGCTACGCTACAGCTTGCATCTACTCGCAGATCTGATCTTTGAGGTTTGCACCACCTGTCTGAGGTTATGCAATCTTACCTTGGTCAGTCAGTGGCCCTGCTAGAGTTTCCCTTAGCAAGGTTCCTTTAGCTGAGTTTAACTGAGCCCAAATCCAGGTACAGCTGTATAAATGCTTCCCAACCTGTTTTTTCAGATGATCCTGTCACCCAAGCAACAAACCCTCAATGCTGTTCCCAGCCACTAAGTAAAACAGTGGAAATGGGTGGGTCTAGCACTGAGAGCAGACCATGTCGATCCAGTTTCGGATCTGGTTTCTGGTTAAGCACAGCTACCGCCGTCTGTCTGAGCTTAACACGCGCCCTAACATGTCCCTTCAGCTCACATAGCTTGTCTTTGATCTGTGCATCCTGGGTTGCTCTTCAGGCTTTCAGGGAACATCTTCAGATGGCGGTGATCCCCAACTGGACGCACAGCAGCTGATAAAAAGCAGATGGATGGATGGATGTATGGATGGATGGATGATAAACTGGGCATAACGTAGACCAGAGCATAGCGTCACACTGGATGAGTGTTCTCAGAGTAACAGGTCTACTGAATCCAGCAATCCCATAGCTACAAGACTTCATTTTCACACAAATGGTGCATGTCAGATTAGAAAGTGAATAACAAGCATGCAGTAATGCCTTTAACATTATTTAGGAACTGGCAGTAATACTGTAACATTTTCCCCTGAGAAGTAACTGAAAGTTTACTGGATGAGGGCATCATGGACATGGCTACAGTAGGTGAGGCGTCTAGTGTTGGTCAGGCTGCTGTCAGATCTCTTACTGGTGTGTTGGAAGAATCACAGAAGCTTCCCACTATTCCCCACCCATAGGCCCCACGTTTGTCAAAACCAGTAAGGGAGTGCACACACACACACACACACACACACACACACACACACACACAGCCAGTGCTCTAAAAAGAAAGCACAGACACACTTATATGTACATCCAGCTGCCCAAAAAGAGCAGTACAAACTCAAATGTAGGTGTGCAAAGGTTTAATGCAATAGGTGACATCTGTCCCAGGTATGATTACAGGAAGCAGCAGGAATCAACAAAATTCAATACAACTTTAAATTAAAAAAATCTGATGTTAGCTAGTGATGTTTTCATGTGGAATAGCACTGTAGTTAACACCTGCAGAGTTAGGGGGTCCTAATCCTGCCCTTGCTGTGTGTGTCCATGTTCTCCTGTATTCTCCGGCTTCTTCTTGCAGTTCAGAGACACATAGTCCAATGCGCTGGTATTTCTAAATTGCCCATTGCGTGTGAGTGTACCCTGTGACAGTACCCCTGCCTTGTGTGCTGGATTAATCTCCAGAGCCCCCACAAACTCAACAGTGGACTTACTTTCACCTATTACACATGATCTGGGATTATTTTGATATGTTTGCAGCATCTAAAACCTGACCACCGCTTATGTGGATGAGCTGGCAGGTTCACTAGCCACTCGTGCTAAGAGAGTCCATATGGGACCGTGCACCACTCCCACTTAGATCTCTTTCATCCGGCGTGAACTCATTCTCGCACGTTTTGGGAAAGCCCTGACACTAGCAGCATGTGGTATGATGTGAGGTGTCCGCTGGACTCCACAAGGCTTCTGGGGGGTTCTGTTCGACACGTACCGTGCACAGCTGGCTCCGTCCTCCATGCGGGACTGACTGTAGCAAAGAAAACACTTGTGAGGAGTTGGGTAGCAGCCGCTGTTTGCTTTTCAGCTGTTTGGCAGCTGGGATATTTATGCAAAATCTTAATATTGGTGGGGCCCCAGCCACTCTGCTTCAAGAAGGGCTGTGCACGCTGATATTTCTGAAATAGCTTTTCTGATACGATGTTCCGTACATGGCTCACAAATGTTTTTTTTTTTTTCTTTTCGAAGATTGGGATATGTGCTGCAGTGTACTTTGCTAATAAATACAGTTATTTTCCATCTTTCTGGTGGCAGGGAGGTGGTCTTACGATGATAATCTTGCCTGTATTTATTCCACATCATGGGATCTGTTTGAATTCAGCAACAGTGAAAGTTAAAATCTGCAAGTCCCTCTGGATATATGTGGCATTTTATCAACTGAATAATAATAATAGTAATAAAAACATCCACTATTCTGGTGTATCCTTTCCAAACTATGTCTGAGAAAAACGGATGTTCTTGTAATTCAGTAGATGGGCGTGGCACTGATGTTCCTATATTTTCCCATATTTTCCCATGTTACTGTATGACCATGAACAATGGATTCCTTACAGCATGAGAGTATGAGCCATTTGAATTTCTTCATTAATATATCACAATATGAGACATTTTTCTCCTGCAGTGCTCCTCTCCTTCTGTACTAAGAAAATTCCCCTGACTGCAAACTGTTCCCAGTGGGCATTAAACTTTCAGATCATCTTTAGGATTATTAAGTATTACCTTGCACCTCACAATCATTCAGACTACTAAATTTTATCTGTTGATTGCCACACTATTTTCACCATAGAAAATTTATGGTCTGGAACAGCAGCAGATTATACGGAGAATATGTATTGCGAAATAAAACCAAAATAATGAAGAATGGTCCTTTCTGTGCTGCGTTTGGAAACGTCTCAGGGAATTAAAACAATGGATACTTTTATGGTACTGGTCGTTTCTCTTGTTGTCCCAAACTCAAAGTGAACTGTAAGAAAACCACTTTCATCATCCATATGCCAAGTGAAGGAGACAGAGATTCACAGCAGGGGGAGGGGGAGAAATTGAACATAATTAAGCACTTTATTACAGCATATCTTTATATGAGTCCTGGTAAACTCTTGACTGGGACTGAACCCAAACCCACACAATTTTAATTCTGGTTTCTTGACACACTAGGCTGGGTCAAGTTGGGATACAGAGAATCTGTTTGTTTAAGATACGGAATAGGATTAACACAACAGAAAAATCCTATTAAAAATGAAAGCATAGGGCAGAATTAATTGTTGAAATGTATACTGCTTCCCATGTAATTTATCTCTTGTTTTTAGACCTATTGCATTGAAATGGATATTACTATATGTATGGTCAACTAAATGAAAAATAAGCAAGCACGGTGTAAAACAGATAATGCATGATGTGTCATGCATACTGCAATTATTTCACAGCTTTTTATCGCATCCATACCCCAAAGCATGTATTGTGTTGTTCACTCTAATATCCACTGGGTGGCGGTATTTCCTTAGAAACGACAAACGTTAATTACTCAATATTGCATGTCTGAGCTTATATTGCGAGACAAGAGTATTTGTTTTGGAAAAAGAACGATATAGTGATATATTTCAAGCTTCAGGTATGAGTGCCAAATGTTGTTTGTTGAATATTTATTTAAAGGAGGCCACTTTAATTTACGATCAGTTACCATTACTACATTTGTAACTTCTCAGATTACAAGATAGTCTCTCTGTACGATTAAAAAAGCCATGCATTACACTGGAAATTTGCCATTATTCCCCTTGCATAAAATGACTATTATTTCACTTATCTCAGGTAATGTTACTGCAGATTAAGAAGAGAATTAATTCTTCATATGATGATCATTTCTCCTGTGGATTTAAACTGTTTAAAAACACATGTGTGAGGAATATAAGGAAAAGCACCGGTCATTTAAAGGTAGTACATGTCTATAAAAAATAAAATAGAAACTAAATAATATCCATGAGTCTTGCAAACAATTATCCTGAGCAGGGGGGCAATCCTATCCCAGGCAGCAAGGTGGGGGTAACATGCCGGACAGGAGGCTATTCATCATGAGGCACACACTATGGGCAATATAGACACCCAGTTAACTGTATATCTTTGGACTGCAAGAAGGAACTGGAGTACTTAGAAGAATCTCACAGAACTCCATGTGCACAGAACACAGATGGGGTTCGAACCTCAAACCCTGAGCATATAAAGCAACCGTTCTATAAGACGGGCCACCGTGTTGCTGAAACTTAAAAATGCCTAAAAGCAAGACATAAATCCTTGACTTTTATTTCAATACGGTACAGCTCACTAACCTTATGAGAGCAGCCTTCTGAAAGCCAACAAAGAACTCTTTAGGCAAACTATTTATGTCAGCAATATGTCCTTCATGGATGCAATTGTTTTTTCTGTCTTTCTCCTCTAGTGCGGTGATTGGTTCCGCAGTTGGGCCAGCATGAGGAAAAGTCACTGGTTTTTATGACATTAAAAGCAGCTTTATTGCACAACATTTTCTGTGCGGTTACATGTCAATGCTAGGTAGCGACATGAATAGGACTCTAGCTTATTTTGGGCAGGAATAAAATCCCCATTGTACAGTAGCCTTTCTTCGACAATAGCGCTTTACTGGCAGAGACGTGTATTGTAACTTTCTAGGGAGACGCTGGAAGTATCTGTCAGGCCAGCGTGAACGTGACACTCGCGAGGAGGACAGCACGGGGTCACCGAGGCGTCTGTACGCATCAGAACGGAACACAATGAGGCCCTCTTTAACAGTGCACAACGGTTAACACCACTGATTGGGCCAGGCCTTAATCTAATAAAGAGAGGTTTCACGGCGACATTATTGTGGAGTTTTAAATCTGACGCGCTCTGATGGACACAACCGCTGCTGGGATTAATTACGCTTTCAATAACCTGGCCCGTTTTTTGAGGAGAGTGGTCAGGGTTAGGGAGCTGATCTCATACTCAGTAAAAAATAAAAAACAAAAATAACAATCTGAATGCGCTTTACAGCCAGTTCATGTAATCTTCAATGGAAGTATAATGTGGACAAGGAGGCACGCGACTCCCACAAAATGTCAGAGGTGAAACTTGTTGTTTCTGAGGGCAATACACAAGCGGCAGAACAAAGACATACCAGGAACATGAGTGTCAGCGTCGATAGGCCTCGACTTGGGCTGTCCGATGAAGAAAATACGAAACGGCGTCTGCTGTTCGGAGCAGACATAGTCCGCTCACATGTGGATCCTTTACAGGCTCTCACGAGGACTGGAACAAGCCCGGCTTCTCCCAGATCAATATTAGCACGTCAAACTACCGTATTTCAAGCCCCATCAGTCCCGTTTACCACAGACGGGGCGTCACGTGATAACCGAAACAGCCCAACTGACGCGCCGTTATTTACCAGAACGCAAGAGCCTGTGGCAGTCGTGACATTTTATAACACGGCTCCGCTGCCAGTTTTTTGAGGAATTTCGTGAACTCCACTTCTCGCAGGGATTCCAAAAATGGCTGCGGTTTGTTTTAAAGGGTTATGGCATATAACAATCATATGTTTTTAATTTGGCCGAGATTCTTTTTTTTTTTTTTTTTTCGACTTAACGTAAAAAATATTATGTGTGACAGGGTTTCTAATCGTTTTAGACGAGAGTCCCCGGGGAGGGAAGTGAGGACGAGGTGGCTGCAGGGATTAAAAGGACAGGATACAAAAGGGAAGCGTGTGGGGCGGCCAGGAAGTGGCTTGAGGAGCGAGAGGAAGAAGAGGTTTTGTCTTGGCAGGGCCATCCGACGAAAGGCCCCAATTTCACAGCCGGTTGACTGAGATGAGAGAGGGCGTGCGCTCCGGACTCGGGCGGGGTGCACGGGGCAAAGGTGATCCGGGGAGATACCTCAGCCCTCTCCGGGAATCTGGGAAGTGCCGCGCTGCAGACGCTGCGATGGATTCGCTAAAGCCGGTTCCCAGGAAGGTTTCGCCAGGACCCTGGGCTTAACACCCCGCTGCACTTTGAAATGGGATCTTTATTGTCCACAAAGTTCAAGCCAAGTATGAGAAATCACTCCTCCCTAACAAAACACACACGCATGCACGCACGCACACACGCGTGCTCGCACGCAAATCAGCGTGTTATTGGAGACCTGGGGCCTGTGATTAAGGTCGAGTTTAATCTAGTTTAATCAGGATAAGGGAAACAAAAACCTCACACTACATAACGAAGACAGTTTACATAATACATGCTTTTAGGGAACAAGTTATTAAATAATTTAGCAAAAAATGATACTTTGACTAAAAGTATATGCAACAGTCTAAGAAAGAAGAGTCAACTGCTGCATCTTTGTAGTAATCAGGAGAAAGTATTAGGTCAAAAATAGTAAGTGTTTGTTTTTTTCCCCATTTAGTTTAGTTTGGGGAAAGTGCAACGCAGCTTTTGTAAAACTGTGAAACACAGTGGAGAAACAGGAAACCCCTTGTGACCGCAGCAAACCAAAACAGTAAAACCCAAACCCGATGCAGGAGTTATGGCGACCTTTGCTGTATGATCTCAGGGTACCTGTATCGCTGTTTTGCACACATTAAAATATCACAGAGCTGAAGCAGATTTATCTTCCCTTTTAAGTAAAAATTGATCAATCAGAATGATACGGCTGTGACACACCTGCGGCTTTAGACAAAACTTTACCATATTTCCTCTTTGAAGTTGGGAAGGGAAGAGAGTAGAGGGGGGAGAGAGAATCAAAGAGTTTGGGCTGTGAGATAGCGGACAAATGGTTCAACTGATCTCTCTGTTCGGAGGTATAAAGGAACTAGATGAAAAATATACCCATCACGTGCACCGACTAAGTGACATATTTTGCTTTCCCCTGGAGTTTGATTGATATCATTGGTATGCAATAGTAAATCTTTCGTATTCTGTAGGAGCGGGTCTGTGTGGAGGCTTAGATTTCTGACTCGTTATGAAGACTACCCGCTGTAAAGCTGGTGTGGGCGGAGCTTCCCGCCTCCCCAGTCTGGTGGGGATAAAATGAAAATCACGGAGTAAATTGATGAAAGCGAAAGAGCTCGTTGCGGGTGGGTGGTTAGTGCGCGAGCACACGGCTGGGGCTCAGCACTGTCCCTGCTGCACGTTTCAATACATCTCAAATACTCCGTGTATTATGTCTTCAAACGTCTGATTTCCGCCGAATTAGCACATGGCAAGTACAAAACTAAAATTAAATAGGCAAATACTGGAAGCTGTGTCCGGCTTTATCAGTACAGTTTCCAATACTGGGAAAACGACTTTTGCAGTTTACTATTATTTGACGGTACGTCTAGTACCCAACAGACTACGAAGTCAATTAACTTAAAAAATTATCTGACACACTTCTACAAGAAAATGTAACGAACAACAGTCAGACAACAAAAATGTACTTTTTACTTTGATTTGAAATACCTTTAGTTTAATAACAGAGCCTATATGAAGAACAAATGTTTTGTGTATAAAAAACGCTTGATAGCTGTAATGATTGAACATTAAAATAACTGTACTATATTGAACATTAAAAAGAACTGTACTACATGGGAAATAACATAATGGTCAGTCCTATAGCTGTTTTGAAAGTAGTAAGGGCTGGCTATTATTGGTCTTTTTGATGGGGCTTTCGCGTTGGAAGCACTGGATATATCCCATATGCTCTGTAGCAGTTTTCCTGGGGAGGCGGGGGTCTTGCTGTCACAAGTATCCAGGAAGGACTGGGGAGTCTTTTGATGATACAGTTTATCCCGTCACATTTTAATGCGCTTTCCAAACAAATACCAAACATGCCCCCCCTGACAGGACTATGCAACGTTAACAATCTGGTTCTGTTTGACCGCACGCGTTTTCCCAGCGTCTGCGTTGAGCTGGACGTGTTTGTACAGTACACCTTCCCATATTTCCTGAAAAAGCAGGTATTTGGCGGGGATTATGATTTATGTTACGTTCGGTTTGCAAGTTTTTACTGATCAAACTTGATAATAACCTACCAGAAAAAAATGCTCACGCATGGTCAGAGTTTCTTTGAACACAAGATATTTTAAAATTTAGGAAATCACTTAAATGAGTTTGACCCCCAGCTGCAACAGATGCAATTGGGAAAAATATAAGAAATGTTTTGAAAGCTGTTTAAAATTATTTTAATGTTATATAAATTATGTTTCTATATATTTTTTTCTAGTAATTACATGAATATAGGTTTTATTTGAAATTGGTACGTTTGCAACTTTTTAAAACGTACCTGGTTGTCAGACTGGCCCAAACGGAGCCCATTGCACCGAATTCAACTCTGATTTCTTTACTGTAAACGCAGCTCCTAGTAAGTGAGACGCTTCCTCTGCCTGGACTCTCAAGCGCAGTCGGTTTCATCCAATTATTCAACTTTTTTAGGAGTGACAAAAAAGGATTTCTCTTGGCCCCAAGTCACGCTCGGAGGCAGTTTATAGTATTTCTAAGGAACATTCTCGGTTGAAGGCTGGGGGGGGGGGGGGGTGGGGGGGGGAGTGCTTTTAGGGGTTGACATGATGTGCTTGACGCCTACCTGTAGCCTTTCAATCCGAAACCATGCGCAGTCTGGCACAGAGCGACAAGCACATGTCGGTTCAGTACCAACCGTGGCTGAACATTAGTGCGATAATACGGTTGAATTTCCGCGTAGAACGTGTTGGCTCTTTGATTTCACTTTTTTGTAGCTCCTGCCCGAGGTCTGGCTTCTTTCCACCCCCCTCGGGCTGCAGAAACCTCGCTGCCAGATCGAAATCGCTGCGCTATTGGAATTTGGGAGTTTTCAGTCGGGACGTGCCTGTCACCTTCATATTAGTTCCCCCGGCTGTTGAGGGTTGAGATCATGCATCCCAGGCAAACGCACCTACTATCTGCGCGAACGTCTCCAGCCGCCCCGGCGAATGATCGAACTCACCGACATGACTGAAGAGGAGTTCAAAGGATTTTGCACGCATTTTTTGGGGGGTGCTGAAAGCTCGCCGACCCTTCAGGACGTTCCGTGAGAATCCCCGCATGAATCCGGCGTTTCCCTGTAATTTCTTTGATTTTTCTGGAGGAGTTCACTCTCAACAGGATGGTCCCAATATCTCGAACTCAGCTTGCCTTGTTTTTTATTCTTCTTTGTCCAGTCAACATTATCGGGTTGTGGTGGTAAGTTATCATGAAATATACATTTACAAGGCAATTTTATTTACCTGAATATAAACGGTAATTTCGCGATAAAAAAAAACATTTTTCAACAAATCCACCAACAAATACATTATTATAATAATTATTATTATTAATGTTGTTGATATTGTTATTAGTCTATTATTGTTACTAGTAGTAGTATAGTAGTACTACTAGTAGTAGTAGTATCAGTTAAGGTTTTTCAAATTATTCTGACGTGCTGCCCTAAGTCGTCAGTTTGGTAATATCACATTTTCGTTACTTGGTATCATTTCCGAAGGGTGGATAACTTGTTTGTTTTAGAAACAGCGCTAATTAGGTAACAACGGTATGCAGCCCCAAACCATAATCTTTATGTGGGATGTTATACTGGGAACACGGAGGGACTCTGCAGGCTAACACTCTTTGGAGCCCCTTTAATTGTTAAACCAAATGAGTTTTAATGGCATAATTCAAGGGCCCCAAAATATTAGCAAACTTTAAGTTTATGGGAAATATTATAATTGTGTACATTTTCCCGATTTTTTTTTTCGCATTTATGAGAAATTATTGCTTTATAATGCAATACCATCTGGCCAATCTGAGACATGAGAATGTTTAGTTTCGTAATGAAAAACTAAATGGCTTATTCATTTTAGATACTGTGATGGGTCAACAGTCCGCCGAGTTATAGCCTGTAGTCAAAGCTACGACATGAGGAAGGAGTCAGAGACGGAATTCTTGGTGGACATAGATGCAACAGATATGTCATCATAAAATAATTTCCATTTCTGCATTCTGTAGTGTATATTAGGGTCAGAAGGGCTTTTTTGGCACTGTGGAAGAAAATGCCAAGTAATTAGATATTTCGCAGTACGATATAAACGGTATTATTGCTGGTGCAAGAGTTTCCAAGACTGTCCAGCGGCAGAGTCAAGGTCAGAGCGCGGTGTTTGCTGCGGAGTAGAGTCCACACCTGGAGCGACCAGCCCGGTGGGACAAAGATGCTTTCATCGCGCTGCTTTAGAGAGACCGCTGCTCACTGTCGGGTCGCCCCTGCAGAGAGGCGCTTAGTACGCTGCGCCTTGTAGCTGCACCCCGGCGCATATACACCCACACACACCCGACCTAGATTTGCGGGTCTCGGGCTGTTTTTCTGTTGCCCTTGATTCCCCCCTAGGCTGGGCTAACCCCCCCCCCCCCCCCCAAATACCACCACCCTTCTCTTGCGGCTCATGCACTGGCTGTCAGCCAGGCGCGTGCTCCCCAGATGCGCGCGAGCCTCCAGCCCCGCAGCCTCGTTCCCCCGGCGGCCCCGCATGCGTCTTGCCGCCCCTCCCGGGGCCCCGCCACCTGCCGAACGCCGCGTTATCGCGAGATATTATCTCAACCCACCCCCCTTCAAATTTGTAAGTGAGACTTTGTTTTGGAAAAATTAGGCGATTTCCAGTTATGGTGAAAAAACAAAAAAAGAAGAAAAAAAAGCGCAAGGTGGTGGGATCAGATAAAGATGAAGCGAGCGAGTCCTCTCCACCTCTCCAAGCTCACGCACACCGCACGTCACGCGCTGCATGTGGGCGCTTCTCTATTAGCCTGGCCCTCAGGTTCTACTCCGGGAGCCTCCATCTCCACCCCAATCCCGTTACAGCCACCACACCCCACCCATCAAATTTGCATGTTTAAAGACAAACATGTGACAGGCACTAGTGTGGGACCGGCCCTGTTCCACACCGGGGGATCTCAGACTCTGCGTACCGGGGACTTTGCCATGGCTCCGTGCCACCGACCACAGGACTGAACCCAAGGCGCTCGTGCTCTTCCCAGCCCTGTCGTGACTGACTTCATATCCAGCATACTTTGGGGATCATTTCCAACATTTAGAAGAAAAAAACGAGACATCTCTGGTTTTGCTGTCTATAATGAAACCTGAGGTCTACAGTATTAACTGAGGACGCATCTAAAACCTCATCTACATAAGGAGCAATTGTTCTGTCAGAAGTTTCTTATCATAGTTCCTGTCTGTATTTTTGTGTTTTTTAGTTTGTCCTGCATTTCATGCGTGACATTGCCCCATCGTTTCCTGATTGTGAAGATGGCTTTACATCCCTGTTTATGTTATGATTAGCCCTTATCTTTACGTTATCTGCCTTTGCGAGCTTAAGTTTCAATGATAAGGACACACACACACACAAACCTTATAGTATGCCAAGATAAGTCTTATATACATATATAATATATGTGTGTCATCCCCGGATTCTCTCTGGCATTTTCTCTACAAGGCCACTAAAAGATCTCTCACGTCACCGTATTTTGAGATCGTGGAGCAGAGTGAATGTGCCAGATGGAAAATTCCAGCTGGTCATTCTCCCTCCTTGTTTGCTAGCTTTGTGTTGCTCTGAGCATTTATGTTTTATACAGGAGACCCCAACGGTGTAAAGATAAGGATCAATTATAGAGACCCGATTCAGCCTCTAAAAAGTAGCATAAATTTGTTCCCTGAATTGTAACTGTAACCATGGAGATGTGATGCGTACTGCAAAGTGACCGATCTATTGGCTTTTGGGTTCACAGTTGAGGCGCATCTGCAGGTCAACTCACTTTCAGTATCCAGTAATGAATGACTGAATGGGGATCTGTAATTCCAGTGGTGAGAGGCTGCTGGCTTAAAAAATGTGGTGGTGGTGGTGTGGGGGGGGGGGGGGCGGGGGGTCGTCATGGTTTTCAGTTTTTTAATAAATCCACACCTCTCACTGTAAAACGAGTTGCCTTTTTAAAAAAAAAATTCAACATGTGGATCCAGAGTCTCTGACTCTGGCAGGTGATACTTCTGTGCAGGTCTGGAGACTCTGAGCCGTTTGATAATAAGGAGGTATAAATGTACCACGTCAGCAGTTCTTGGTAATAGCGGGGTGGATTCAGTAGATTATGACCTACAGAGCAGTACTGCGGTCCATGTTCCTCGGTTCCTCTCTATGGAAACACAGTAAATAGATTCTCAAGCTGAACCAGAGGACCATCGAGTGCGTAAACGTACCACTGTGCTCAGATTTCCATTGTCTGCCTCATTTCGCGAATTCCAAGACCAGGTAGTGAAGACATGGTTTATGTAAGCACTCCAAGCTTTTGTTTGAAATAGTTATGGAATGACCATAGAAGTTCAATAAAAACATCATGTGTGTAATGTTAGACGAGGCCCGCATGTTGTTTGAACATGCAACATTTCATTTGTGATCAAGTTTGTGTTTGTTCGAGGTGCGTGTTCAAACAGCAGACAATGGCTGCCATTCATCCATCACTAAACAGAACTGGAATTACAAGGCTTTTTTTTGACTGACAGATGTTTGTACTGTTAATGCAGTTGGGGGTTAATTGAAAGACACTCTTAACATTTTTTTCATAGCCATCTGTTTATAGTTTATGAGAGTTTTACTTTTAGGTGAAAAGATAACCAAAGGTGTTTGTTCATAACTTTTTTAACTTTAAATTTATAACTTTTTAATTTAAAAAAATCAACGGTACAAACCTTCACTTTCAAGAACAGTGTGCTTTTGCTTCTCCTAATATTATTTACAAAGATAGAGCTCTTTGGAGACAAAGTGCATTTGGAATCATACTTTTGATGTTGTCTAGATAAAGACTCAATCTTTGTGAATCACCATTGAAGCATATGCTTGATCAGATAAGTGGAAGTCAAACAGAACGACACTGTACTGAATGCTGCTGCTCTTAGGTTATAACTGGGAAGACACAGGGAAGTTCTGGCCTGGGGTCTGAGTGCTGGACGCAAATCCTACACTGAAACTGTGAACCTGAATCTGAACATGCATGTTTCAGAAATCCACTGTCAACAGCTGCCTTTTTCTATTATTAATCTTAATGCCATCATATGTGTTTGATGGAGTAAATGCATGATTACATATTATGTGTGTTTCCTTCTGGGGAGTAAAAGTGATTTTCATCTAATAATGGGGAATGACAACAACAGATCTTTATCTGCTGTAGCCCGGGACTTTATTTGTACTTTTTCTTGAAAGCAGTTGAACATTCAATATCTTCTCTGGAATCTGTACAAGGATCTGAGCTCACAACCAATGTTGTTTCTGGCAGGGCTGTGGGCAGCCCCTTAGTCATGGACCCCAACAGCATCTGCCGGAAGACCAAGCGGCTCGCCGGCAAGCAGGCAGAACTGTGCCAGACCCAGCCGGAGATCGTCCACGAGGTGGCCAAGGGCGCCAAGCTGGGGGTGCGAGAGTGCCAGCACCAGTTTCGCTTTCGACGGTGGAACTGCACCAGTCAGAACAAGTACTTTGGCAGAATCCTGCAGCAAGGTGAGTAATGGAGAGCTGTGTTGTGTGGTGGAGAACACCACTAGATGTTGAGCAAGATTTTGGAAACGCGTGTGGGTGTAGTATCCAACCAGAGGGCTTAGGTTGTGATGAAAGGTAACTTCGCACTGTTTAGAGGGATGCGATGAAGACTACTGACGAATCCACTGAATTAATAGAGATATAGACATATATTAATGGAGTGCAAGCAACGTTTCAGAAACTATAGGATAGAAGAGAATAGAATAGAATAGAATAGAATAGAATAGAAATATTTATTTCATCCCCAGGAGGAAATTGTCTTTTTGCCTGGGTGAGAGCAAGTTTGAGGGGTGCAGAAAAGATGGCAGAAAGTAACAGATTCTTTGCTTCAGAACTTCCAACCCTCTGCAACCTTGTATCTGTAGTTACACAAAAAAAAGTTGAAGACTGGTTTAAGTCCAAGTAAATATATGAGTAGCACTGTGTCTGTGTTTAGATCTCCAGCTTCTCCAGTGCCACCGTGCTCTCAGTCAGCTCTAAGCATTTGGCATCTCAGTCTCCATTGAGCTTTATTTGGGTCTTTTCTGAACGTTGGATGAATCTGTTATCTCTTCTTATTCCCTCCTATATACAGTAGCAAAACAAAACCATGGAAATAGCTTCTCACCTGTCTAAACCGTCACCCAAAGACCGAGTCCATCAGCCGCTCATGTAAAAGCGCTGACAGACCACCTGCTGACTAATCTGTCACCTTGTCACCCTTTTGGAATCCGTCACGCCTGTCCGCCTGTCGCGAATCATCCTCGCGTCTTCAGTCCCGGGCGATGAACCTGTGACCCCCACAGGGGAGAGCCAGTCCACCAAACCATTTTTCCCGCATGCCAACACTGCAGTTGTGGCCGCGCCAGAGAACAAGGATGCCTGTTGTATCTGTGAGAGACATTTTTACCCACTGCCACGCTTCCCCTGCTTCAGATTGCATACTCAGTATGATCTCTAAAATTGCCTCCCGTAACCATTGATCCTCCTCATCTGCCAGCTCTTTGAAGTCTGTAATAAAAGTAATGCACTAATGCATGCCTGTTGCTCTCTGCAATTATTCTGTTGAATTTTAAAAGCTCTCCGGCTTTTTTTCCTCCCTGCCGTACTGTCATTAGACACTGCTCTGTTTTAGCGTTGTAGAAGTCCTTCGTCTCGTGCCGTGGGGTAAATCCGCCGGTTTGGGGCTTTTGTCGACCCCGCACTGGTCGACTGCAATGTCAGTGGTGTGAGCTTCGTGGTGGTGAGCAAAAATCATACTGCAAGCCAAATAAAGGCCCAGCTGAACTTCAGGAATCGCCATAACAGTGGTACTAAGAAAAGAAAGTGGCAAAGGAAAATGTAGGCTTTACCCATTTCAAAGCATTTAATCTAGAAGGATTTCATACCCCTTTGTTATGGCCTCTTGTGTTTAAAAGACATGCATATGTCTGAACTCTTCTGGAAAAGATGAACAGGCTGGTGGTACTGTAGCACAATGCTGGTAGCTCATTGAGTAAAATCGTAAAGTTCTCTTGAAGTGTAATTGCATGCACCGTTACTGTAAACTTTGACTAAAACGAGGCAGACCAGTAGAGGGCAGTACACCTCTGAACGACAATGGTCAGTCTTATTCAACCCAGTTTTGTGGGTGGTGCAGTAACCCCAGTTTCATGACCCCTAGCCCGAGCCTGCGATGTTTGAGCAACTCGATATAGTTTCAGAGGAACCCTTGCGTTCCTTTCGCCGTATTATTGTGTTTGTATTCCTTAGGGTTGTATGAGCAATTCTGCACAAACATCTTTAATGATTATTCTGCTAGAGAGAGACATGAGATTCGACAGAGACAGACGTATCTTGGCATATCTTACTGCTGTAAGGAGCGATGGCCAAAAATATTTCGAGATGAAGCGATGGCTCCCTGAGGTTTTATTTTTTTGTGGCTTCTGTTACTTGGTGGTTCTGGCTAGTAGAATATACCTACAATTAACATGAGCCCATTTAAAGAACCACAAAGTCGTGAGTGCTCTCATAAACCACTCAAACCACCTGTGTAACTCTGAAGAGTGGCTTAGGACGTGTGTGTTTTTTCTCTGCTCCCCTTTGCAAAAATTGACCTCAGGCTATTACCCTTTTCTTTTCAAACTTAGAGACGAAACCTGTTGTTTTCTTGGCCCAAGGAAGTGCTCCTCCTTGCCAGACTTTTTCATGATGTCTCCTGGCAGCCTAATGTTGTCTCTGGGTTATAATGAAGCAATTAGATATGCTGGGGGACAATAATGAGAAATTTAATAAATATGCTTATCTGTCTGTAATCCCACCCCCACTCCAAGAATGTGATTTACATTGCTATCAGAGTGGCTTCTGTCTGTGTTGCTGTCAGTCATCCTTTCATGTCATATATAGTTTTGAGGTTTCGGCTTGGTTGCTTTCGCCAGGGTCATGCACTGGAAAAAACAGAAAACCTGCACATTCTGGGTAATAACATAGGCAAATGACAAAAGTATCCCCCCCTCCCCCCCCCCCCCCCCCCCAGGGCAAATTCAGGCCATAATCCTGTCGAGTGCTTTTCTTGGCTTATGGCAATGATATTATTTTAACTAGGCAAAAATGAATTGTGGTTGTTGGTTTTTTTCTGTTTTAGCACGGATGCGATTCATATCGCTACTGAGGATACAACAGCATTTGTTCGTTGGCTGTTAAGGCCGCTGGGTTTTGGTATAAATGAGAATCGCTTCGCTGTATAGGTTCTTCCCATGGGTTCAAAAAGTCAGTCTTGCGAAAAAAAATGTCCTAACTCAGATTCGACAATTCGAAGATTTAAGAGGGATACATGTCTCAGTCTCAGTGCTACAGCCGAACAGAGACTTTAACGTGAACATGCTCTGCTTAGGTATATGAAATACGGATAAAATGTTAGATACACAAAGTTTGGCCATGTGGTTGTAGGTGCCGTATTTGATCTCCAGCTTCTCCAGTGCCACCGTGCTCTCAGTCAGCTCTAACACTTCGTGCATTTTTCTGGTTTGTGGGACGTTTTAGGGTAGTGCAGCGGCTTAGCATGTGGGTTCACAACCTGAGAGTTGAGGGGTTCAGGTCTCAGCAGGGGCCCTATGAGGACCACCTTGCATTTTAGTGACATAGGTAGTCTATCTAGCTGTATATGCTGCTAAAAATTGTTGGACCAAAGCATGGGCAGAGCCCCAAAACTCTTTGTGAAGCCTTTTTTCTCGAAATAGACTTTATCTGAGGTGACGGCAAGGTCATGTCAGGTAACACAATATGGCCGCAGAATAAACAGCGTCTACCTGCCTGAGGCGTATGGTCTTTGGAGGCTAATTGTCTCTCTTGTTTCACCCTCCTGTTCCTATAAGCACAATTACACACCTGCAAATATGCGAGGAATGCGTCATTAAACACCATCGTTAACGTACCGTCCCAGATTTTTTTTCTTTTATATATAGTCATCAGCTACGACAAAGATGTCATCAGCTACGACAAAGATCATGCACGATTCCGGATGTATATCAGACGCGGTTGGAATTTCGCTCTTTTGCGAAGAGTCGGAACGAGAAGCAATCTTGTGGATTACTTGCTGTGCTCCTGTATATCAGCAGTTAATGAAATGGATTTCAGGTATGCATACGTGCTGTAAGATATGGCTAACCTTTTCTGGATGACAGCTCGCAGAAAGCAAAATAAATCAATCATATTTATTCATGACCATGAGTCTGTGTCTCCCATACTCAAGACGGCCTTGTATTCTCTCATTCTTTCTTTTTTTGCATCCATGCATCATTGACTTAAAGTTAAGCAAAAAAAAAAAAAATCCTAATTCTTGTAGGAGACCCTCCTGGCATCAGTCACTCTAGCAGACAGGCCCAGACACAGGCAGCTGTACAAATGCGCTCGGAATTTGTGTCCCGGAGGAGAATACACAGCCAGTTAAATTCTGGAGAATTTTAATTTTTAATAACCCTAATCGCTTAATTAGATATGAACTCCCAAAAAGAAGCTCAACAATACAAACAAACCAGGTGGAAAATGTATAAATTCTCTAAGCACACCTGGATCAGCCGCTCAACAAAAGTGAAGTTATCTGTTTCTGCACTGAAATCTCACGAACTTTCGTCTGTCAAATGATGCACAATTGTCAGCTACTTGGCTAGAAATTTTACCCGCATAGATGTTTTCCTCTTCAATTACTTACAGAACAATTAATCTAAAAGAAGATTGTGTAGAAGTTGGTCAATCAATAGTTCTGAAAATGACCTAAGAATGGGCTTGCGGCTCCTGTTTCAGCACCACTAACATAAACATGAAGTGTGCAAGCGAGGATCCACACAGCAGAGCACCAAGATAGAGCACCATGACTCAGTGACAGTGTGAAATCTCTCCAGCTTATGATTAGTTCTACTTTTACCCACCTAACCACTGTGTTCAATTGCATCTATCCCACAAATCCCTTCCGCCAGTACACCCCCCGACTACAAAAACACTTTCTATTGCCTCCCCCCCCCCTCCAAAGTAGGGACACGTAGGGGAAAAATGACTTCTTTGAGGGGCAATGAGTTCTTGAAGGGCAAAATTATTGAATATCAGGGGGGGGACTATCTCAATGATACATATAAGCTATGGCAAGCTTTAGTACAATGGTATGGACGTTTTTAAATTGTGGGTGGGTGGGGGGGGGGTGGTTACTCCCTTTGGACAGTTTGCTAGTCTGCCAAAGGAAAACCCCACCTTGTTGGGGTTGGGGGCACCACATTCAGCCCAGCAGATCCCAGCAGAATGAGGCAACCTCAAGGACAAATGCGGCTACTGTCAGGCAAACTGAAAGCAGAGGGTGAGGCGGCCCTGGGACCCACTTACATGGGGGGGCGCAGGTGCGTGGGGGTGTCGGAGCGCCGGGCCGGACAGAGTCAGGGTGTCGTTCTGCGAGGGAGCAGCACTTGGTGTGCAGACTGACAGCTGGTGTTAATATCACGGCGCGCTGACTTTAGGGGCCAATCACATGGCACAGATTTCATTTGACTTACGATAATGAATCCCATTCATTGAATCATGCGATATGAAACTGGCTTCAGAATTTAAAGGAATATAAAAGTTATTCATTTCAGCTTCATCACAATGAGCTGTTCAGTGTTTTTTTCCCTCTTCTCTGTCATTTATTCCCTCCCCCCCCTCTCTCCTCCTGACTATACTGCTGATGATAGGATTTAGTATAAAATATTTTGTGGGAATTGATTTAGATCTCTTTAAAAGTCAAAATGTAATATCTGAGTAACGTGAAAGAGAAAGGCCAGGATCTAATGGTGTAACTGGTCGTGGTTTTGGGGGAGGGGGGGCTCTTAGAACAGAGGGATGGAGTGGCTAGCGCAGTGTTTGTCAACCTGGTCCCTGGGGGGGTCCCAGATGGTCCACGTTTTTGCTCCCTCCCAGCCGTCTACTGGAGAAGAAGTGTGGACTGTCTGGGAGTGGGAGGGAGCAAAAACATGGACTGTCTGGGGGCGCCTGTAGACCGGGTTAAAAAACACTGGGGTAGAGGTGGACATACCATATAACCATACAAGCGGAGCCCATTGATGTTAATTTGAGTCCCCCAGTGAGCTGGTAAGGAGCGTAGAGCATGAAAGGACATGATTATCAGAACGTGACCTGAAGGCACTGTCGGACAAGGTCACACAGGGGCCCCCACTTAAAACTCCCCCTCGCTAACCTTACCACCCTCCCCTCCCCACTGCCCCCACCCCACCTGTGTGTCTCAGATATCCGGGAGACAGCGTTCGTGTACGCCATCACGGCAGCAGGCGTGGCACATGCAGTGACGCAGGCCTGCAGCATGGGGGAGCTGTTGCAGTGCGGCTGCGAGGCCACCCGCAGCCGAGCCCCACCCAGGCCTCCCGGCGGCGCCGGAGGTGACGGGGTGAAGTGGGAGTGGGGCGGCTGCGGCGACGACGTGGAGTTCGGCTACGAGAAGTCCAAGCAGTTCATGGACGCCAAGAGAAAGAAGGGGAAGAGCGACATACGGACGCTGATCGACCTTCACAACAACGAGGCAGGGAGACTGGTAATGCCTGATGAATTTCTCATAACCTGTACAAGCAAACAGTATATATCCGTATCTGCTTTCAATAAGCCGATTTAAATTTTTTATTTTAATTTTTTTACGTTACGCTTGATGCTATTTCACGCACATGTGCGTAATTATTCACCTCACGTTGTTTTTACAGTCTCCGGGGGGAAAAAAAAAAAACCACTTCGGAGACGTTGGGGCGACGCGGCAAATACCTGAATAATTTCTCATGTACACTCAAATGTTTTATTACCTGTGCAAATACTCACAGATAGTCACGCCTACATGACCATAACGCGTGTCGTAGACCGCAGAAACAGGGCAGAAGAGTGCAGCTATGAAGCTTTCCCTCTACTCAAAGGATTCGGCCTCATTTCTCATCCTTTATGTACCATGTTGCCTGTTAACTGCCGCCAGACTTGAAAGGGCACAAGGGAAAATGCATGTTAAGCCTCACGAGACTTTTCTGTTCGTCTGTCAAAACATCTAAAACAAGTTGCGAGTCGCATTTTAGTGTCATTGTAAATAAGCTTTTATAGCGGTTGCGTATTGCATATCGGGAACGTCGGAACGACACGTCACTTCACTGCGCTTTGAAGCCGTATTTTCTTGCCGGGTTCATAGATGTTCTCTTCAAAGACTAAGTAAATAACTAGACTGGAATTTGAGGACTAGATTGGCTTTCTTGTTGAGGGTGGTGACCTCACAGAGCAGTGATTTGGTAGTCAACGTAAAACTCGGGGCATGTCTGGCTTTCCTTGTTAATTATAGAATAAAGAATCGCTCAGGATTCACCTCTGCTCTCCTTGTGTCCATGTGGCTTCATCTCAGCCTGAGACGCTACCACACAGCTAAAGACTGCCTGAGCAAGGGGGTCAGGCATAGTGTTTGGGCAGGTGTGGGCCTCGCTGATGGAGAAATATGGATTTGGACGGACATATTACATTTCTGAGATAACAGCTGCGCAAGTCCTTTCAGATAATGAGAAAAGTAAACAACACCCCCCTCCCCCCCTCCAACGTGCAATTTTGAAGCATTTTAATTAAAATCAGAAGGGAGATAAGGGCCCGGCATTTATCACGGGTTAATTATCGGGGAGCGTGTGTCTAACTGATCTCTGCCGTCAAGTCCTGTAAGCTCTGGGATGGCTTGAGGCAACAAGAGGGTAAATTCTTTTAGAATAGCGTCTCCCTTTATCTTGGCAATCCATCTCTGTCTAACTACAGGCGGTGAAGAATTATATGAGGACTGAATGTAAGTGTCACGGGCTGTCTGGTTCCTGTACTCTTCGGACCTGCTGGAAAAAGATGCCTCATTTTCGTGAAGTGGGCGATCGCCTTTTGGAGAGATTTAATGGAGCCTTCAAGGTGATGGGCGGTAACGACGGGAAGACTCTCATCCCCGTAGGGCAGAACATCAAGCCTCCAGACAAACAGGACCTAATCTACTCGGCCGAGTCGCCGGATTTCTGTCTGCCCAACAGGAAGACGGGTTCCCTGGGTACCCGAGGCCGCACGTGCAACAGCACGGCCATGGACGTGAGTGGCTGCGACCTGCTCTGCTGCGAGCGCGGTTACCGGGACGAGACACTGGTCTTCGAGGAGAACTGCTTGTGCAGGTTCCACTGGTGCTGCGTAGTGCAGTGCAAGAAGTGCTCCGTGCGCAAGGAGCTCAGTCTCTGCATCTGAAAAGACTCCCGGGAGCATCCGTAAGAACGGGAAACAGCAGCAGGAACTTCTGGAGCCCTTCTGGAAACCGGGGAGCTCGGCTCCGTCCTCTGGAACTCTTAGAGCTTGGCAAACAGTGGCCTAAAAATAAAATCCAGAACACTCCAGAAATGAGATGCTCATTTCAACTTCTGGAGCTGTGAAGAGCAGCTTATGCCGAATGCCCTTGACTGCATGAACAGTGTTGTTGTTTGTGGAAAATTCCAGAAGGGAATGTTGGGTTGTCACGACAGAGAACTTTTTTATGGACATGACTAGGTGTCAGTTTGTAGAACACAAACAAATGGAGACGAAAGCCTCAGTGGCAAAAAAAAATAAACTTTTCAGAGTACCTTACTAAGTTTCTAAAACTCTGCAAAGTGTGGAGTCTGAACTTCTGGAACTCTCCAGAAAAAAGAAGTCAGTGTCTCTGCTGGAGTAGGACTATACATCATAAAACTCTAGACCAATCTTTGACCAAAAAGAGAAGCAGATTTCTGTTTTGAGGACTTAATGTGACTCATAGGCATGGGTGTGTGGCACTTTAAAAACCTTTACTTATGGGAATCGATGAATAAGCACTCTAGAATGCTTTGTTCCCGCATAAGAAGGCAGTGGAAGAACATTAGAACATTATCCTTTTTCTTGCTGTTGATGAAGGGTCATCGACACAAAGACACATGGGATCGCAGGAATACCTAGAACAGAACGAATACATGACCATTTCAGTGACCTGTCACCCAAATCTATAGATAATTATGGATACTCATTCTTTTTCTTGTTTTATTTATGATACTGTAATATCACTAAGACTACTCACGGTGATAAGACGAATGTGCCCACCTTTGTCAAAAGCACTTTGAAGAAGGAGAGCTGTATCAGACTATGGAAACATTTCTGCTTCATGTAAACATTTGTTTTCTGCTCTTACGAGTATATTGTTGTGTAAACCTAAAACGAGCTGCAACCTGCAGCATTTCAAGACAATTTCTTCCTGTGAGGTATCAAGAAATTATTTTACCCTTTGGTCTTTGCTTATTTAACGTATGGGGGTCTTGCACTTTTACTGAAACTTCCCCAAATATGTATTAACATCGTTTTTTTTTTTTGTTTTTTTTTTTTTGTAAAATGGCCAGTTTTCCATTTTTTTTTCCTTACCTTGTTTAGCAGTGGTTCTAAGGTTCTTTGGTTATTTACCAATTGAAGCAATATAGTTGAGTAAAATCAGAGTATTCTCTCCCTTCATTTTGGTCAGCAGTGTGAATCACTGTTTTTTTTCTATACATCTGAAGAGTGCTGCACCAGTTCTGAGGCCGTGACATTGATCTTCTCTTCTGTCGCTCTCCGAAAAAGGCTCGTTCCTCACTGTGATCCTAACACTGAACTTATCCTATGTATCCTCATCAAAACATTATTTTCCTACTCCAAATACAGAAAAATGCAGTAATAACATTGTCTTGTGGTTTATCTGTATATGAAACGTACTTGTGGATGAATCTGCCTGAGATGCCTGTAGAAGCGTGACCTCGGAAGAGGAATCACGACAGGCCAACACATGAGAGGACTGTGCTTATGTATTAAATATCCATGACATGCCCTATACCTAGATCTGATGTGCAGGAAAATGCACAAATTATTATGCCAATATGAGAATTATACATTTCTCTATCACAAGGTTTATTGAGGGTGGTGTAGTGGGTTCGGTCAGTAGCTCTGTGTAAAGAGCTTGCATGTTCTCTACTTGTCATGCAGGTTTTCTGCCAAAGGTCATGAAATCAGTCTTCCAAAATCAGCCGTAATGTTCAAGTGTGCAGGACTGACGTCCCACCCAGGCTGCCTGGGCTCCAGGACCCCCTGACCTCAGACTGGAGAACTGGGTGATGGATGGATGGATGGATGGATGGATGGACGGACGGACAGATTTTTATAATGCACAAGCCTTTAATAAAAAATTTAAAAACTGTGGGAATGATCAGGAGACTGTCTGAAAATTTAGGAGCAAACGTAATTTCACAGTGAAATCAAGATTTTTGCCCTGTCATTGTCCCTGTAAGTGTGGAGAGGCACGAATACTGGAAAGAAAATCTAAATTTAGCACATATGTAAAAATACCTTAAGGAATTTTGCACTAATTTGCATGATCACTTCAGACTCTGGCATTTAGCAGTTCTTCATACGGAGCATTAAAAACACCTGCCAAAATATTTGATGTAAACTGGCATTAAAAAAAAACCCTTCGAGTAGAGAGCGGTCCTTTTTCAACTGTAGCTCTTGGCTTTAAATGCACCAGTCAACATCGCAGCTCACACCAGAAGACAGGACATTTGTTTAAACTGGATTTCTCTCTCTCTTTCCCTCTCTCTCTCTCTCTCCCATTCTTGAGTCAGTTTAGTAAAGCCAGTACCACTTTGTCCCGTCATTTACCTCAAACGCCACAAGTGTTATTTTAACCAGGTGACTTCACGCTAGGTCAGCACTGTGCGGCCATTCCTGACCCCGTCTATCAGGCCTCATCTGCATGAGACTCCATCAAGAAAATAGGTGTTGTTTGGAGTTATTTACGCCACTGGAATAGACTCCCTACGTATTAGTTCGAGCCCTGCAAGTCGGCACAAGCTAATATTTTCCAGGAATTCGGGCCAGCAGTATGGAAGGCGAGGGGGAGAGCTTCATCTTGCTTAAACTGCAGCTCGATGGGGGCAAAAGCTGGTGGGATCCCATGGACGCCTCACAGCCAGGCAGGATGATGGACGTGGAGGTCGACGCGAACTCCTTTCCCCCGCCATACCCGGCATCGCCACCTCCTGCTCCATATTTTTCCAGGAATGTGGCCTCTTTGGGGGCATGTCTGTCTGTACCTGTCGTTAATAGCACACACAAACACGCACACACTCCCGGCGCTCGCGAATGCCAGCCGTCGTACGGGGAGAGCAGCCAGCCCCTGACGCTCTCATTTCCTTGGGTCAATCAAACGAGAATCATTTCTCATTAAGCATCTTGCTATCTCAACTCTGCTGTCTAACACCTTCTATTAGCCATGCGATCTTTGCTGTAGACCTTTAAGAAATAATTTGAATATTCGCAGTGGTCATCGCCTGGGGACTACAATATATTACAATGCTTTAACTTGTCAGAGATATCTGCATACACTCTCCACGCTGCGAACGTAGTAGCCGCCTTGGCTCGCGTCGGCTCTGTTTGTACTGTTGCGAGTCATTTTGCATAATCAATATGCTCCACTGAAAAGAACCCGTCTGACATCATCTTGTCTTTTCAGGGGCCCGTAACATGTTTCAATCTGCAGTTGTCCGATTTGGAAGGTTACAGTTGTACGTCTTGTTGCTATCTGATGTTGCGAACCTCTGTTTCTGAGCCAATCAGGTCTTGAGGCTTTTTTTTTTTTTGAAAATTTTGGAAACCACAGCCTTCTCCCAAGGCACCCTACAGGAGACTCGGCTCGCAAGCCTGTCTCAATCAGAGACAAGCAATTAAACACAGAAAGACGGAGAGAAGAGAGAGAGACAGAAGGTATGAGACAAGTGCCGGAGGTAATTCAATACTACAGTGTACACCCAGCTTTGACAACCATTATTTATCCAAATTGAGGTGCTTACTCTATGTAAGTCATTTTATAAAGTCCTATCTGGATCTAAATCCTTCTCTTCAGGGAATGATTGTCTGAAGCTGGAGGTTTATCTGTGGGTTCATCATCTAATTGTAACCCACAAAGATAATCTCTAGCCTTGCTGTATTTAAGTGGTTGAGATGAATCAGTCAAATGTGTGTGCTTTGGGTTTGGGAATGAATTTCAGAGATGTGTGATGAGCACGAACAGATTCTTCAAGAGCAAAGGGCATCCTCCTATGGCTTTTAACACAAACGTACACTAAATCACCGCCACAATCACTGTCATAGACCATTGTCAAGCCTCTGAGAAACAAACGGTAGCTATCATAATTGCCATTGCAAGATATTACTTGCAATTGTTCCGAATCAAAGGCTACATCTTTAAACAAAACTATCTTACGTCTATGCCACACGCTAAGAATTTCTGGCCCATACGACCTGTACAGAAATACTCTGATGCAGAGTTAAAACACTCTGTGTGACACTGTAGGGTTGGAGTAGATAATATGAATTCCCCTATGCTTTCTGAACACAAGATGGCGCTATTTGAGCAGCATGTTCTCGGTCACTGGGAGTGCGACTTGCGAAGAAGAGTCCAGTGCCAAAGAGAAACAGGGAATCACTGACAGTTATTTACACTGTGGGTCAGGGCAACTTTATGGTCAATTTAAGTGGATGAGAAACCGGGGCTATTTTCTGTTGTATTTATATTACTGGATTAATTCCAGAGTTGAGCTGTCAGCAGAACCCCAGGACAGTGTTCCATGCATCACTCCACCCTGCCAGCCAGATGTGTCACCAGACTGACCTCAGGCTGACGCTTCTTCCCATGTTATCTTCACCTCCATCTCCTCTGACCTGAAAATGTGTTGCGCAAGGCTTTTAAAGGAGAGCAAAACGTACCATCTCACAGGACCTCTATCTCCAGCTTCAATTCACCCTTTTCTTTCTGAAACATTTACATTGCATTTACTTTTTATTTATTTAGCAGACATGTTTATCCAAAGTCACATACCTTTTTCAGAGAGCAGGGTCTGATCAAGGGCCTTGCTCAAAAACTGCTTTAAAAATACTTTATCCTTCTGCCTGCAGACATGAGGTATTTTCTTCCATCAAAAGCAAATGCATCTATTTTTGATTATTATGGTTGTTTAATTTCCTATCTGGATAAACAGAACAAAAAATGACTTGCTCTCAATCTGAGAAGTGGAAGTTAGTCATAACTGCATCATCATTTCGCAAACGTTTGTCAAAGGGCATGATGACTGATCCATGAGAAGGCAGTCAAGAACGTTCAGTCTGGCTTTGGCTAATTCTCAGCAGGCTACAATGACACAGCAAGCCAAGCAAGGTCATCATCCTACATCTTCTGATTCGCTTTTGTGTTCATCCTGGATGCATATTCAAGAACAACAAAGTCTGAGTGAAAAACGAAAGATGCTCAGCCATTAACAAAACGATAAACAACCTTGCTTTCTCTTGACGGTAGCAAGTTATCTCAGAGTACAGGTCCTAGAGGTTCTCACCAGATGTTCTCCTAATAGGAGGTACCGCATAAGTCAGACTGGATTACAGCCGCAAAGCGTGCCCAGCCTGGAACCACGCAGGTACACTGGCATCTCCATACTCTCCAGTAGAGGGAGTCCAAGGTTTCACAATGGCTAAGCCGATCCCGGCTCGCGTGACCACTCCTTCCTCCAGTTGCTACCTAACCAGAACACCGAAAGTCTTTAAATTGCATGGTAAGTTGTGGTATATTTGAATGTTCAGACAAAGTTCAGTCCCACGTCTAATGACACACCTCACTCACTGCAATAAATCTGAATTAATAATGAAACCTAATATCTATGTACCTGCTTGAAAATATGAGAACCCTTTGTCTGAAATCACACATAAAACACTCAAGAAGAATAATGAAGTTCCTCACTAGTAAATAAAATTGTCCAGAAGATTTATGAGCTATGTTTCTACTCTCTTATTCTACCTGACTCCCAAAGTCAAATTTACTATCTTATAATTGCTTTTAAGATCGAAAAATCTCAATATAGCTCTGTCTTGAAATACATACAAGGAATGTGGAAAATATCATGTCCTTCCTGCAACTATTGACAGGGAACAGAGCAAGACTTCATCCATACCTAGGCCAAAGAATCTGCAGCATTACCCTCACCCAGAATTGGTAAACCCAGTAGCTACTTCTCTCTACTGCCGCCTACAGGCAGAAAGAGGCAAATGCACATAAAGATAGAGTATGAACTTCTTCAAGATTTATTACCAAGTGATGCTCAAGTCACGCTGTTGCCCTTATTTTTTGTAATGAGATGAGGTATAAGAACTTTCTCAGACTGTAAACCAACCCCAACCAATCCCAAGCAAATAAACAAAGCAGAACAGGAGGAACAAAGAACAAAATTCTGCCTCCTCTTCGATGGCGTCGAACAACTTAATAGAAAGAAAAACAAAATGCCACACTGTTTTGCAAAGTCAGTGAAAAAGTTCACTTCTCTGCTCGAACTATGATCCCCGAGAGGGTGAATGACTGTTGACCTTATGTGACTCATTGAGGTGAAGAAAAGGTTTCTTACTCTTTGGTGTGCTACACTGAAAAGGCATAGTCACAAATGAACACATTCACGCTTCTTTCCATCATCGTATAATAAAAATCTCCTACCAAGAGATTCTACATGTTTCTGGAACACTCACAGCCTTTTTAAGCAAATTTACTGCCTCAGTAAATTCAACTCTACAACGAAGTTGTATATTTGCTTATTACAGGTTTTTCTACGTTATAGCAATATTCTTACTTAGCCTTTGCTGCACTCCTCTCGTTCCTCACTAAAAATCGCAAATAATATGAAATACACATTCTCCAAAATGCAAATGCACCTGTAACCAGCCTGACAATCTATCACATACTTTTGTTCTTGGGAGTCCAGTGTTATCCAGTGCTATTTATTTATATAAAGGCCCCCAAAATTTTTTTTGACAATAAAGAATTCTCTCCATATATATTAAAAATTATAGGAGAATAGCGGGAATGGCGGATTGTTCATTTGTCAGTAATTCTGACAGTGCCTGAATTGTCATCAGATTATAAACCAGACCTGATTATTAATTTTGTTTTGACTTATTTGCTGCACTAACATTGAAATAATTGCAGTTAAATTCAGAAAATCTCAGAACAATCTCTTAGTGAAACAAATAAAATAAAACAAATCTGCTTACCAAAACCTTATGAAAATAATCTGCAAGATGTTTTATTAATTTATCCTCGATTAAGACTTTGTTTGTCTATAGAGTCTGTTTTATTTAAGCATCACACAGCTATGACAACATGATAATATTTTGCACCTGTTATCTTTCAGGAGTCTACCTTACTGATCTGGGCTTCTCACGTAATCTGTTTTGCGGTACCTTGACGTGATAATCAGATGTCATTGGTAATAGGTACTTCAAGAAAAAAAGAACACGAAAAACAGTGGTTCCAGTCCAGTGGTATGGAATTTAATTATGAAACAAATTGTCAAACTAAAGCTATATAATTTCTGGAAAGCACAGAACTTGCCAAAAGAATGTCTTTCATTAGTGGAGCCACCCCAAGGAATTTTCAGCCCAAGGCCATTGTAATTTTGGTCTGAAAAGGTGTTTTTTTTCCCCCAGACAGGAAGCTGAAATGTCCGCCATCCATTAATCCTATAAAACTTAAGGTGACTGAGACATTACATGAAACAATTAAAAAAATCCAAATTAGTAACAGGGAAAAATGGAAAAAAAAACAGATGCATTGGAATTATCTTCTTTTCGAGATGCAAAGGTACAATGTTGTCATAATGACACATATAGGTTATAAGAGTATTTCTCCTTCAATGAAGAAATTAAAGTGTAAATGGGCAGGTTAGAAAACAACAATGGCAGCAGCCTAAATTAAACAGAAGTATTGTTTCCATTATAATTGGCTATGTTGCAGTATGTCCAGAGGATAAATCCCCTAAGAACAATGGGGAAAATTAACATCACTTTGTATTAGAGCCTTAGTTATAGATCTCTGGCAACATCCCGCACTCTTGATGGAGACCATATTTATGCGTTTTCATGGATTTGTTGTGCAAAAAATGTCCGCTGAAATGATTTCAACCTGGTTGACTTGTCAGAGCACACATTGCCTGCCAGAGCTTCCTGGTCGCTCAGTTATTCCCCAGATGGGTGGTCACATGACCTCACAGGTAGCGAATAGGACAGCATGCAGCAGTCCGGTCCTGTCTACGCTTCTCAACATGCTCAGGTGCGGGACTCGTACAAGTGGTGAGAAGTTTATCAGCTGGAGCTCTGATTTCCTCTGTGGCCGGAAGCCAAAGACACATATTAGACGAGCTTGTGACTTTTCAAGCTGGAAATTCTATATAAAGAACATAACAGAATGGTAAAGCCTCAACTGATATTAAGACAAGGTGTTTATACTGACTGCCAGGGCCACACCGAGAAATTCTAGGCCCCATCATCCAATTTTTTGCATTCAACGGCCCCCAGAATCTGCCGGGGTGTCCATTCCCTGACTGTGCCCCTGATCACTGCTAACCAGGGGTGGACTAACTTAGGGCCCCCCCCCCCCACCCATACCAGCCTAGGGCCCCCGGAAAAGTGAGCCATTGGAGCAATTTTTGGAGCCCAAGGAGAAACAAGAGGAAATTAAGAATGATGGAACATCAATATATTAAGCAAAGCAAGGAGTGCCAGTAGCACTTACTGTAGCAATCAGGGTGGGGGCGAGAGCGCTATTGGAAAAAGATCTCCGATCAGAGGGAGAGGGGGGCTTGCGCTGGAAAATCGATCAGCTAAATTTAAGATATTTTGTATTAGTATAGATGATTACATCTTAACCAAAATTGTTATATAGATGGTTTGGAGTGGCAGGGGGCCCCGTAAATTACAAGGCCCAGGGTTCCCCTCTCACCCCACCTGCCCCCCCCCCCCCCCCCAATTTCACCCTTGCTGCTAACATGTATATATACCATATGCATTAATATCAGCGAAGCACAGTCAAATTTATGGTTCACCTGTGATGTGGCATAGGCTTCTCCATCATTGAAAACCGCTGCATTCAGAAATACACACACACACACACACACACACACACACATTTGCATTCATATCATTGTGGGGACTGTCCATTCATTTCTATGAGAAAACACCTAATCCCAACAATGACAACCTAAGCCCCTTCCCAGCCTTAACTTTAACCACATGTAACCAACAAAAAAACAACACAAGATTTGTACTGAAGTCAGATTCTCTTGTGGGGACCAAATAAATGATCCCCACAATGTAAAAATAAAAGTTTTTTTATCGCATTGTGGGGATATTTGGTCTCCACAATGTAATATATACATAACCCACACACACAAGCACACACACACACATACAGAATGTTCAAAGTCATAAATTCAGCTGAAAAGTACATTTTTGGAATACGGGAGGAAATTATTGGATGGTGAGTAAACGTTGTATGGATCCTTTGCAGGGCTTACTTTGAACCCTGGATGTCAACCCCGGATCTGTAAGTCGGATTGCCTCCATAGGCACGCGCAATGCATGGAGATATTAAACATACATCAACGTAACTGGCAGCAGGCTTCAATGATGTATGCAGCACAGCAACACTAATGAACCCGCTCTGCTTTGCTGGCATACAGCAGCAGACACACGAGAATGTCGCAATACCGAGTTTTAATGGGACGCGCGCGCAAATGCGGGTCTGCTGCATTGCGCGATTGTGTAGCTGCGAGTGTCTGGGATGTTTTACGTTGATTATTAGTTGGATTGTTGTAGAGTGAGAGCAGAAATGTTGAAGGAACACACAAGCCCTGTATTGTTGGCCACATAATCTATGTAAATATGAGCTGTGTGGGTGCCTGGAAAACGGTCTGCAATGTGAACAGTCTGCACCTCAATAACTTCGATACGGTGCATGTAACTGCGCGTCTCGTGTGGCCACCGAGGAAACAGTTATTTTTGCTTAGAGAAATTTCGTGTCCCTTTCGTGTTTTTTATGATAATGATGTATGATATATACACACACTGTGCAGTAATTATGTACACCCCTATGAATTTTGGTGCATGTACTCAGAAGTTTTAACATATGATCTATGGTCAACATTTTTTTTTATATCAAATAAATTATTAATATAGTCCTTCTTTATTTCGCATTTTTATGCATTAAAAGTAGAAATGGACAGAGATATATATTTTTTTCAATCTTATTTCAAACTGATTTCACTTTAACAAATTATATTAAGATCTTATTAATTATATAAATCATATACGTATTTCAGGAATTTCCCCCTGTGATAAGTAAAGTTAATTTAATCTAAACTTATAGTCCAATGACAAGATATATCATGCATGATTCATATTCACAAGCATAAACCTCACATTAACGCAGCGTTTGTTTGGATGGTCAATATCTCAATTCAGGAAATAAAAAAAAATCACTTGAATCAAACTGAATTATGCCGCTTGTAAAATGATATCCATAAATTAGGGGACTGCGTTTTTAATGTAAGGAGTAACCAACATGACATATATGTGTGTTTGTGTGTGTGTATATATATATATATGTATATATATATGTACATATATATCAGTTGAATAGGTTATGGAGAGCTGTCGATGTGTTGTTTCAAAGAACATGTTCCTCTATGTTTACTGTCGTGTGACGCATCAGTGGGCTGGCAGACTTCTCAGAGGTGTAGTTACAATGCCATCAGGACAGGCAAAACATCACAAGTCGGCTTGGCTGGAGATCGAGAGAGCGCTGTGGGTCTAAAACCAAAATCACTTCGGATAGGAGCCACACGTGTGAATATCACAGGGCAGCCAGAGTGCCGCTTTTCATTCATTCTGTTTCATTTCATAAGTCCAATGTACTACGCTGGCTCTAAGAAGTCGCTCATATCTGATAGAAACTTTTGCGGCGTCTTCCTCTTAAAGTCAGTCGTCCGGCAGCTTCTTATAGTTTCAATGACACTTACGCGTAGTACTCTGTGAATTGAACTGGATCTCGCCTCTCACTCTCTGTTACTGGGAACTTATTCTTAGGAGGGAAAGTTTTGCTGATTTTTTTTCCTTTAAGAGCTTGTCATCTTACCCAGAAGAGATTAGGACATCTCCTCCAAGACCCTTGGGGTATCCGAAACAGCGAGTCATGGATTTCCCAATGCTGTATTTAGCACTGCTAGTAGGTTTCCTTTCACAGTGGTAAGTTCATGACTGAAATGGCTTTTATTTCCGCGCATTTACTTTTCATACACGATACGTGTGCTAACAGGAAGTCTGCAACTGTACAAGCAGTCCAATGCTATGCGAGCTTTATTTTGAAACTGTCAAAGTTGTAGTCCACCTTTTTGCGCTTATTTCTCCTAGTCAATTGATGATTCAGTCTACATTTGCACTGGATGTTAACATATGAGAGCTACTGCGTATTTTCTAGTATTCTTTTTCTGTTCTGCAGTAGTTGTGGAACTCTTTAAACTATTTAATAGGTTTGGCAGCATTTGACTGTATTGAATACGTAATAACATACCTGCCCGCGCTGGGATAATTTTGGTTAATGTGCTCTTTTGATGTTTATTTTTACTCTGACTAATATTAATAGATTAATAGATTTTTTTTATTATTGTTTTAATGCATAATGCATGCAATTAATAGAGTTTCTCCCGGTTAATAATCTTATTAAAAGGATCCAAGATGTTTTAAACTGAGAAAACAGGCTCAACGAACGAATCAATGGACATTGTTAATTGCAAATATAATATTGCTCTGAGACTGCGTTCCAATTCATAAGTATTTCTCAGTCTTGGAAAGGAAGACTTATGTGTATATTTACATATCAATCATTGATAATAAGGAGTATATAAATATTTCCATATGCTGTAATGACGTTAGACCCAGTAACTAGCTAAAGACTTAATAATACTTTTATAAATTTGAATTCTTCAATGTTTCGTAAAGATAAAATGTCATAACTTATTACAGCTATGACGTGTAATAACACGTTATTACTTGTAGCCAGCATATGATGTTTCACTTCACTTGTAATTATGTTCTCTCCAGCTGCATCACATTTTGATCTTTCTGCTTGACTTTCTGTGGAGAACGCTGATGTCAACTCAAAGGGCATTAAGGTTCCGTTCCTCTGTGTTGTAGGGTAGATTCCAATGAGATTCTGGGACTGAAGATCCCGATAGATCCAATTCTGAATGCCAACACCGTGTGCCTGACCCTCTCGGGCCTGACCCGGCAACAACTGGACGTGTGCATGCGAAATCCCGACGTCACGGCCTCAGCCATCCAGGGCATCCAGATCGCTATCCACGAGTGCCAGCACCAGTTCCGTGGCCATCGCTGGAACTGCTCCAGCCTGGAAACCAGGAACAAGATCCCCTACGACAGCGTCATGTTCAGCCGAGGTGAGAAGCGAGGACGGATCCCAGGAGGAACCTTCTCAGGTAGAAGGTTTATGTAGTAGTCAATGACTCTAAGCCCAGTGGTTTAAATCCAATAGGAATCTTTCTGTTGTACCTTTAAGAAAAAGATGTGTTCCTTCTTTAAGTATGCACCTGTTGCTCTAATTCATTATAGATAATATATTTGCTTAGCAGCTATTATAATGCCATTAGTGTAATAGCAGTAATAAGAATCATGCTTGTAGTGATTAAATATTACCACATATCCAAAGGATCCTGTGTTTTACTAACACTCATATGTGCTGGAAAGATTTTGATTAGAAACAAGGAGAACCTGTTGTTGCTGATTTGCTTGTCTTTGTTGGAAAGAAACTGATAAATTAAAAAAGATATTCCTGTGTGATTGTGGAGCAGGCGTGCAAGTTGTGCCCTAATATTTTCTTTATTTGCGGGGATTAACTGTCTGTATTCCGCGTGATGAAAGCTATACCCTCCCGTCCGATTACTATGGACTTGCCCTGAGCAGTGCGGTCAATAATTATGTCCAAAAACAGGCAGGTTTACTGGGCCACGTTCCTACAGCTGCAGGGGTCTTCAGACGCATCCATGGAGTTTCTCCTCTGCTGTCTGATTTCCCCACTTTCTGCCAGCATGACTGTTGTGAATTCGCTTTCAGCACTTTCCCAACTCTCAGAGGTGCAAAGCATAAAAAACCAGTTTAGTTGGTTTCTGTAACCCAAAGTGACAGTTTTCTTCAATCTTTAATTCGTTTTCCCACTCCCTTGGCCATCAGCTCACCCGGGCGTGTCTCTCACTTTAAATTATTTGTTAGATTGATTTGTTCCAGGCTCCTCTTGTCTAAAACAGCCTTTCCATGTCTATGTCTCTAGGCTGCTTTTAAGTGCCATCCACCCCCCATGGAATTAGAAGGGGATGGAATAAAACAGGATTGGCTTCCCGATGTATGTGTGAGTATGTGTGTGTGTGTGTGTGTGCATGTACAAAGCTCACCCTAGTCCAGAAACGAGTGCTTTTCTCCACACTAGGGGTGCCCATACCTAGCCAGTATCATATTTTTGTGTATGTCTGGAAGTAAGTTTCTGTTAGAGAAGGCAAGCTGGGTGTTGTGAGGATTTCAGTTCTGTATATATTAACTGTTTTTGATCCCAGTTTAATCCAAAAGTTGTTCTGTCCTCATGACTGGTTCACCGAATCATTTTCAGTCAGTTCCAGTTCAAATTCAATCACATAATTTCATTTTTAATTTAAACAGCTAAAGGACTGGCCATCTGCACTTTTCTCCATGGTAGGCAAGGGAAATCAGACGTTACATGAAGCTGCATTCAGAGGTCAAACAGGAAGACTCCCAATTGGCCAGTTAGTATTTACTGTCCGGGTCATTTCCCAACAATGCATGGCCATGGATGATTCATGACTCCCTATAACAGCCAGACTATAAAATTACTGTCAGTCTTGATAGATGAAAAGAAAAATTCAATAGGATTCATCTTAAAACCAAAGTAGATTGTGTTTTAAAACTGCCATGATTAACTAAATGCAAAAGAACATCAATGGAAAATCTATCAAGTAGTAAATTGTTTATTTATTTGTTTATCTATTTGCTAGCTGGATTACAGTGCATTTTGCTTGTTAGTTCTGCATGCAGAGATACAACAGTAGACATTCCACAGCGTTAAAAGACATCATGCGTGCATCTGATCTCTATACTCCCAAGAAACATAAAAAAAGAAAGAAATGTTAATTCTTTACAGTAAAGTGACTGACTCTAAATTTAACTTTGGAACATATGTACATGAATATTTAAAATATCATACATCTTGAAAATAATTTAAAGATATTAGAATTAGTCACAATCAACGTGATTCTTTTCTAAATTTAGTTTTACCGGATCTTTAATCCATCTTCATTCCAGATCAAATTAATGTTAAATGCTGTGATAAATGCACTTATATATTCTGTACAGTCAGTGAAGGATGCAATGTTAAATAATGCAATTCTCCTTTACTGTGTTATTAACTCATTTATGTTCTAAAGTATGTTTTCTCACGTGATTTATGCACAATGTAAATTTCATGTATACTGAGGGGCCATTTTATTAGGTACCACTATGTAGTGCAGGTAGGAGCCTCTTTCATCTCCATAACCATTTCAAGGGTTGATGAGTTTCATATTTGGAGATGCCTTTCTGCACACCAGTGCTGTATTATGCTGTTTTGCACATCCTGTTAGCTTTATGAGTCTGGTCTCCTCTGACCTCTCTCATTAACACTGTGTTTTGGCAATAGAACTGTCACTGACTGCATTATTTTTGTTTATCGTGACATTTTCTGTAAACTCTCAACACTTTACTACATAAGAAATCTAGGAAAACCCCCATTTCGGAGATTCTAGAATCACCATGTCCAGCACCAACAATCACACCAGATTTGAAATCACTCAGATCACACGTCTGAGCCTTTGGTAAGTTTAGCTGCACAGTAACTGAAACCCCTGACCCTTTTCCTTTGTGGTGTATATTCAGATCTTGCAAATTCATTCACTGTTTAAAGGAGAAGGCAGCTTGCATTAGCCAGCAGGTGTACCCATTAAACTGGCCAATGAGTGTATGTCCTACATAAAGCTATGGAGTTTAGATCAAGCTCCTTTTCCTCCCTAATTGCATAAACATTACCAACTGCAAACACTTATTCTGTGTGAGGGCTTTTTCAAATTAACTGAGCACAGCTCTTTAACACTTCATCATTCCTTGAATGTGGTCACGGAGCACCCTGAGGAGACCTGCTTTTATAGGACCTGAGTTTATTATTTTCTGAGGCTATTACTTTTATTATTGTTCGAGGCTATCTGATTAAGATGTTGCAGAACACAGCCACCTCTATCTGTTTTTGACTTCTGAAATAGCGGAAGTAAAATTCAATGTTTTGCCTATTTTATAGGTCTGTATTAATCATTATCCAATAAATTGTGCGCATATTGTTATAGATTTTGTCAAGGGTGAACGGAAATGGCTGTGGTCTTTCTGTATGGTTCTGAAACCTCTGGTTTCATCATATCAGCAAAACAAACTTTTTTTATTGGGCAAAACAGGCCCAGATGATTGGATGTAAGGGCCGGATTGATGATGTAAGCCAAAATGTCCATGAGAGGTAGACTAGTTGATAGAGAGAATGTTCCGACGTACATACAGTAACACCTATCAGCAGCAGGAAAGCAAACTGAGAGGACAATGATGATCCCCTGGCCTTTTGTGTGCGCTACAGTCCAATTTAACTCACTGACTGATGTTTGAAAGGATGACGAGTAGAAGGCTGGAGCTGGAATAAAAGTCAAGTGATTTCCATGGCTTCCTCAGTCACTGTGCCTAAACATCCTTGAACCTTTATGGGATGTCATGGAACACAGAGTGCATGGTCCATTCCCACCCCCATCATCCCTCAAAGGGCTGGGGGCTTTTCTTCTAATGGCCCAATATCCCACTACACAAGGAAAGGCTCAGGAATTCTGGAAATCAAGCCAAGAAGGACTGATTCTTTCCTTGATATAAGTATATTTTTCAGTGTTTTTGTTATTTTGTCCACATTCTCAAGGTCCTCCTTTCTTAGGAGCATTTGACAATCAATGACACACGTGACACCCACCTTCTTTTGGTGTCAGGTAATAGTCTGTTTGGTTTCCAGGGCAGTGAGAGAATATGAAAACAGGGAAGAGCTTTGCTAATGTATCTGAAACACCTCACTGATCCACTCCCTCCCTCCCTCCCCCGGCTTAGGATTCAGAGAGAGCGCCTTTGCGTACGCCATCACGGCGGCTGGCGTGGTCCACGCCGTCTCCAACGCCTGTGCCATGGGCAAGCTGAAGGCATGCAGCTGCGACGAGAAGCGGCGGGGGGACGAGGAGGCCTTTCGGATCAAGCTGAACCGCCTGCAGCTGGAGGCCGTCCACCGAGGGAAAGGCATGGTGCACGGGGTGATGGAGCACTTCCCCAATGACTCCCCAGGGCCCCAGGAATCCTGGGAGTGGGGTGGCTGCAGCCCCAATGTGGAGTTTGGTGAAAAGTTCTCTCGGGACTTCTTGGACTCCCGTGAGAGACACAAGGACATCCACGCCAAGATGCGGCTGCACAACAACAGAGTCGGAAGGCAGGTGAGATGATGCTTTAAGCCATTGAGATTTAGGCAAAGCCCGAGTCTGAGCGTGAGCAGTAAGACTTCCGGAAACATCTGCCCCTAAAACTCATAAAACCATGGCTGATTTTGACAGGCCTAAAATAGATTTTATGCAAACCCAAAAGACATGAATTCACCTTATGCAGTGTAGTTTCAAAGTCATTGAAGTTTCGATCAGATAGCTACATGATATGCTTGTGGAAGTCAAGGCTTTGTTTGCTTGAGTGGATATGCGCTCACAGTTTAGGCCTGCTCAATTTAACTTATTTATGAGCCGAAAGGGATTGCCTCGTTTTCTGTCTCACGGAGGCCATTGTGCCGAAACACTTGCACGTAAACACGCGTCTTTGACGTGCGGATCTTTGTTCCGTATCTCTTTCACCTCTGAGATATGGGATGTTCAAAGAGTTCATGCCGCTGAATCGAAGACACAAGCATTCTTTTCAGAGGGACTTTCAAGGTCCCTCCCAGCCCACAACGTACGTCACCAGCATGCTACTTGAAGCATTTTTTTGTCATTCCTTCAACCAATTCATCGGAAAAAAGAAGACCGAACTGTGAGAATTAACGTACTTTTGTAGCAACCCAGCACAGTAGTGCAGCGCTAGTTTACCAAACGATAATCCAGGCATATCAGAAAATATTTATTATTCTTTTGAAAATCATAACACTTGATATGCACCTAATGGAACTTGTATTATCTGTTCTCCATAAGGCTGTAGCCCTAATGATAGCGATCAGCACTTGATTGCACAAGACAAAATACCCCAACAACGGTTCTCTTCAGCCATGCCGAGTTCTCTAAAGTGAATTAATGGGCCATGAAGTTTGATGTGTGCATCAGGCAGGTCTCAATACCCACGATGAGAGTACCCACATTCAACAATCCTCTTTTTACTAGTTAGCATGACTTGACTCAAGACACATAATGCAATTAATATTTAATATCCTGTGCTTTTTCTGTTCCTTCATAAACCACCACATGCTTTTCTGCAAGAAATTAAGATTTTCAATAGTTGATATGGGTTTAATTTTAACTAATGAGTTACAAAGCCATCCATAAAACCTCATATGCATAATAAATGGTCTTTTAGGCCTAATAATGAAGTTGACTCATCAGTTTGTCAGGCTGCGTGGGTGGACAGGAACCCTATCTTTGCTCGGCAGTTGTAAGAACATCTTATATTAGTATTCATTTTTCTTTCTGTCACCATCCACATTGACTTACAGGTTTTCTGACACTATGACAATTAACCCCCGCAGCCAGTGTCCCTCAGATCTCTGCAGGATTTGCATATTTAGTGGCTCTGTACAGTATCAGGTTCCTCGTCATCTTGAACTGTTGCTACACAGATCATACGAGACCATATGAGACCGGTTGCTTCGTGGATCGTATGAGTGTGAAATGACTCCCATAATGTCAGAAAGGGATTAAAGTTTCTGCGGGGAGGGGGCGGGGGGTGTGAGGAGGATATTAAAATAATCAACATGCAAGTGATGCAGCGCTGTAGCTTTAGAGACAGTATACAAACCTCACCCCCCACCCCCAATAAAAATAACAACAAAAAGGTGAGGTCTGAAAGAGCACATGGCCACTGGAAAAGTCCCCTTTTATAGGGGAATGTGAAGGTTTTTAATGCCGAATACATGTCATGTCATGCCCACCTTCTGTTTCTGACGGTGTTCAGTCTTGTTAAAAGCTCTAATTAGTAGCTCCTGGCTGTATGGAAACAGATGTTTTTAAAGCCAGCAGAAGATTTGGGACATCAAACACGGCGGAATGTAGAAAGAGAGTCTCCCCGCCTTTCTCAAAAGGTTACGATGGAGGAGAAGAGGCAACGAATAAGTCAGACGGGTCCATAGAGTTTAGGCAAGGAGCGTAAGTTATCACGTATTGTACTGTGTGTGTTTTTGCGTGTGTCTGTTTGCATTTATATGTAGAACAACAACACGCCTCACATGTTAGAATTCCCTGGCCTACCTCATGCTGCAAAATAGCGTAACAGTAATTTATGCTAGATAGATAAATCGAAAGTAAACAAGCAGTGGGTATCCTTCACGCTGTGTACTTGCATGTAAGAGACATTAGCTTTAATGTTTGAATGAAGTAAATTCTCCAAGCTCGGTCATCACTGACTAGCTAAAGCATTTGCAGGCCGTGCTAGCTTGTCTGTGCTCTGAAAATGCCATCTGTCGCTTTGCGTTAAGCACCGCCAAGATTTGATCAGCAATAGGCCAAAAATTAATTTGCAAGAATGATTCAAGAACTGCAACTTCCTAAAGTTAGAGGTGAATGTGAACTTTTTGCTTTTTATAATTACAAACGTGTTTTGCTAAAGTAGCTTTGACTGTGGTTGAAGATGATATGACTTTGGACTGTAGTGTTTGATGCAACAAAGTTTGTGTCGCAATAGATGTTCGCGGATGGCGTATACAAGTAGTGCTGGGAGCGATGAGGTTACAAAGTTTATTGCATGTCATCAGTCGGCATCCATATCAAGCCTCACCTTAGTGGCTGCTCTGTTGGCTTCCATTAGCTTAAACCAGGCAGTGATTGATGATAATCCCAACCACTGTGCCTTTTATGTCACCAGAATTGGATGGTCTTGATGGTTATTTGTGAGTGATACTTTTAGTGGAATTTACAGTGCTGTTGCATTTAGGTTACATTGTGAATGTTATTTAATTGGGATTCTAGGAACACTTTAAAGGACCTCTATGACAAGCACTTTAAAAGCCAAACTCAAGACAGAATGTTGAAAGATTGGAAGAGTGCCATCTATTTGGTCACTAAGAGTTGACATTAACTTGACAGCACCTAATATTTATAAAATATTCTAAATGTATTAGATAAACACCTCAGACTTCCTTGTGGCCAATTAAGTTGATAATCATGTCAGAATCTAAGGTTCTATTCTTTTGCCCGCTGCCCAGAAACAGAATATTACTGTATGTACCCTCTGACCAGGAAGCAGAATCTGAGCATGTAGTGTTCATTTCCTGTCCAGAGGTAGAGTGCTTTTAATGGCTTTTGAGCAAGTAGACAGTCTAAGTCTAGCACATTGAGAGTAACTGCACAAAAAACAAATGAAGTCTATGAGCTAGGTTTAATTGAGCTTTAATTCCTTGGTGAGTGGGTTCTCAGTGTGCAGCGTGCTACAGCTTCTGTAATTGCATGCTCCTAGTTAACCGCATGCTCTCGTGTGCTGCATGCTTTGCTGGAGCAACGCAGAGACTTAAATGCTGCTTATAATGCTGAAGCCGGCCTGTTTATTTGCTTTGAAACTGGGTCTTTTGAAGACTTTTAACTGTTTTTGCATTAAAATAGGCCTTTGAAGTTTAAGAATTAAAAAAAAAAACTTGCTGAACAAACCAGCAAAATGCTTATTTATAAAGACGGGTTGAGTGAGATTCTGTTACACACATATTGCAACTATTAGGAGATATTTTATAATGTCCTGTGGCAGGAATATCACAATGTCCTAAAATGTAAAGTTTTAAAGACTTTGAAATATTTTAATTGTGTTTATGAATGCAAACAAATGACTCAAGCAACTCTGTAGTCTGAGATTAAACAAATGTAATTTTTGGGTTCAGTTACTATTGCAAGTAATGTATGATTTTTTATTTTTATTTTGAAGTTTGTAGCATAGTACAGGTCATAGAGCAGTAGATGTAACGCTAAAACTCATTATGAAATGCAGTCTTGAGTTTCCCGTCGTCTTAATGTGTCATGAGTACATTGTATTTGATCTCAGTCTGGTGCCAGTTTACAGACGAGGCTGTTCCACTGTTTTCCAATTACAACCTGCCAGATGTGAACTCAGGACAGCTCTGACACCAAGAGATTTACTATAATTACTTCAAAACATGCCTGCGTTTTTCCACCAAATTAATGGCCACATGGTTAGAAATCTCAAAAAGCAGTTTTATCTAATATTGGTCTGCACCGTGTGTGTATCACTGATGCTGCTGCATACTTTCATAAAATGCAGACAGGAAGTGAAGGCGTAGACTTGTATGACATTTGTGCAAATGCTCAAATGTTCCAGGGCAATGGCTTTATGATGGTGTTCACGAAATGCATTTCTCATTGTTGCAAAGAAGTGGTTGGGTTTAGGGAGTGCTAGTGACTACTTGGAACGATAATTAGTATTAAATATTATGTTTGTAACCCAGAATATTCATCTTCATGCATGTTTGGCCCGTTCTACACTCATATTACCTTGGCGTCTGTTCTGGGTTCACGCCAAGACAGAAGGAACTTGTTAGTCTATGAGATCTGACCTCTGGTTGCTTCAGCGGTAACAGACAAGTCCTCAACCTGTTGCTTTGTCAGACAGATGTATTTTCCTGGGCCTGTTCTAATATAAGGCATGCCATCAAAGGTTCTGTCTACACAGGTTTCCTCCAGGATCTCCAGTGTCCAACCATGTTTAAAAGCCATTTTGGTGGATTAGTGTCTTTAAATTAAGTCATTGCGATTAACTGGAATCTCTTATGATAAATTCTCTAGATTTGTCTGGTTGTGTAGGGATGATGCAAGACAAGAAAGGAGATCTCTCCTCCACGGAGGTCTACCGTGTCTACATTATTTTAGGTTACATTTCCATTAGTAACTGATTTAGGAACTTGAATCCTATCATAATAGTATTTCACTAAAGCGATTAAAGGCTGTGGGAGAGTGCAAAGCGGTATATGTGGTAGCCCAATGCTGGTTTGAAAACTTCATCACACTGTAACTGTTGGCCATGACTCAGTTTGGTTTGATTTAGAGGGGACTTTGAAAGATTAGCCGTATTGAAGGGGAATGTATGGACCTGCTGTGCTGATCGGAATCGATGTACAAAGACTCGTCATGGCTATGGGCAGACTTTCCCGTTCTGTAACTGGATCTAAGACAGGCTTCAGGCTGGTAGACACATCCATTGCAGCGACTATGGGAGGCTTCTTTAGGGCAGCAAGATGGAGTTCTGACTTTCTGGATGGAATTTTGAGAGAGTTTTAGCTGCAGATTTCACACCTTATTGATTTTTTTTTTTTTGAGAATGTTGACTGAGCAAAGTCTAGTGGGATCGACCTGTGAGTACAATGGAGGTTTCACGTTGAGTAGAGTGTCTGACTGTCCTCTGTCCAACTCTCTTCTCCCCCTTTGTCCCTCCGCACAGGTTGTGATGGACCATATGAAGCGTAAGTGTAAATGCCACGGTATGTCAGGCAGCTGCCAGTTGAAGACGTGCTGGCAGGTGACGCCCGAGTTCCGCACAGTGGGCACCATCCTGAAGGAGCGTTTCCAGGTGGCCTCCCTCATCAAGGCACACAACCGTAACACAGGCCAAGTGGAGCACGCCCACCCATCTTACCGGCGGCGGCCCGGGCCCAACGAGCTGGTCTACTTCGAGAAGTCACCCGACTTCTGCGAGAGGGAACCGGGCGCTGACTCAGCAGGCACTCATGGGCGGATCTGCAACAAGACCAGCCTGGAGATGGACAACTGTGAGAGCCTGTGCTGCGGCCGGGGACACAACATCCTGCAGCAGACGCGCAGTGAGCGATGCAACTGCAGGTTTCACTGGTGCTGCTACGTGGTGTGCGAGGAATGCAGGATAACCGAATGGGTTAGCGTCTGCAAATGAGCCACAGTGAAAAAAAAAACTCACAGACAGACAAGGACTGCTGGATGCCTCTTCCCCTCACTACAGACAGAAGCGGGAAGACGACTGGAATCATAACGAGTGCCAGGCGTGTCGTCCATACCATCGAAGTGATTCCTGTAGCTTCTGATTGATTGTTTTCAACCTGCACTGCATTTTGTTTCCTGGAAGTATTTTAAATTAATTTAATTAAAATGGTCACATTATAAGTGAGCACTCATTAGTATTTAAATATGGCTTGATTTTTTTTTCTGTGTGTTGCATCAATTTGAGTGTAGACGGTCTTTACGAAGCGACTGTACGGTCTGGTACATGAAGAGAACGCCAAATCGAAGAAGAGGCATTGCAACTGTCAGACGATGCTTTTCCAGTTCCCCCACCTCTTGTGTGTTTTGCCACTTTGGCTTCTCAATGTACAGCGTTCATCTTCAGATACTTTTGACAATTATCGATGCACTGCCAGTCCGCCTCAATGAACGACAAGAACATTGCTAGATTACGGTATACATCGTTGGACGTATTTACAGTCGCACGCCAATGCCGAAAAGGAATCACCGTACTGTAAATGTGCCGTGAAGAAACTCATAGTCCTGTACGACCCCATCAAGGGAATAACAAGCATAATATCAGGGGCTGGGAGTTGCAAGCTATTGCATGAAGTAAACATACATTCATTTTGGCCCAGATAAGGGAGCATCGGTGTCTTGTCTTCAAATTTTCATTGGGCTGCAGCTGAATAGTTTGCACACGTATTAAACTGGACTGAAGCGTCGGAGATTTGATGCTGCGAAATGCAATTTATTAATGTATAAATGTAATGTTAAGTTTAATAAGTTATTTTATTTTTGTGAGTCACTTAATATTTGTAAACGATATTAAATGTTAAATATAAATGGGATTCTAAAATGGTCATAATAATAAAACAAAAGTCTTAATAAAGACTGCAAACGAAGAATATTGCTTTCCTACAAAGTTTACTGTCGTCAGGCTGGGTGCTGATGAATCTGGCTTGTTGGTGAATGACATTTTCAGACCCATATTGTATATAACATTGTAAATGTAATGTTAATTTTAATTGCCACATGTGGAATAATGGTTTTGATTGATTGCAACCTCCGACATGAAAGTAACTTAAACTGGGACAGTGTACCTCGTTAAATTCTGGTTTCCAGTAGTTAAAGGGTTGACAGCTGATACATGCCTACTGTCATGAGTCAGCAAACTGAAGAACATGCGTTTGTTGTTTTAATGCTATGTTCAGTAGAATAGTGTCAATATCTGTAATAACTGGAGCCAGCTGTTGTACTTGGAGGTAGATGACATTAGGAATTGAAGAGCTAATTTTTGAAACTCACTCAGTCTACGGGATATGTAGAGGGGATATGTTCGTAAGTAAGTACTCATTAGGTTTGGTGAGTTTTGGAAATTTAACAAAAGTTCTTCTTTTGATTACATGAGCACTGAGTGAGTTTTGGTTCCCAATAATGTAATATATTATGAGTAAACTTGACATTCTCATCTCTGTAGATAATAAAATGATTGAGTGTGTTTTGGAAATTTGCTCTTCAATTCATATGTATAACTGTCTGACTGGACTATTAGAGATGCCATATGCATGTATTTGCTGCACCATTAAGATGCGTTAATCCAGATACGCTCTAAAAATGAAGAAGTTGAAAGAGTTTCCAGTGCACTTCAACGGTAGCAGGAATTACACTGAGTTCTAGCCAGAAGTTCATGTGTGTGCGTTTTTTGTTTTTTTTTTCCTTCGCTGCCTGAATTGTGAGAACTTGCCCCTGCTTCAGAACCCAGGATTCACGTTTGACATCTGCCCTTGGCACATCCTCGCGGCAGATTCATCTGTCAGCGATGGGTCTCATCGACAGCCAGGATACAAAAAGCCAGTCATTGCTGTCCTCATGGTACACATTCACGCAGCATTTGTACACAAATTCCGCACAATACAAGCTCACAAAAACCTTCTGCACAAGAAGCTTCAACTACTCCTAATGCATTACATCACTATGTGGATTATGAAGAGACAGACATACAATTAGTACAAATCCTACATGAATTTCTGCAAGTACTCAAAACAAATAGGATTTATTTGTTAGTGTAGTCTGATAAACCCTCCTACAACTAGTATTGTAGAATTATAAATTTGGGATTGTTCAAATCCAGATTAAAATTCAATTTATGTTACATAGATCCACATATTCATGATTTGCATCATACAGATAGGTCGACTGAGAAAGACACACATCTTTCAAGGATATCTTGTAACTGAAAACAATTAAGAGAGAAATCTGTAAAATGTCTTGCTCCTGTAAAACATGCAACTACATTTATAAGGAAAGGAAGGGCCTCTTTAGTTAGAAATGAGAACTAAGGCACTCCGTATAACATTGTCCAGCCTTTGTAAAAGTCCCAGTAAAACCAGCATGGGGAAACAGCTGGTGAGCAGGTAGCGCTGTGGGTAAAGACAGGGGTTCATAAGCTGGGGGTTGCAGGGTCACTTCTGAGAAGGCTGCTGTACCTTTGAGCAGGGCACATAAATCGAGCGACTCCAGTAATTATCCAGCAATTGAAGTGGGTGAAATTGCAAGCTGTTTTGGATCAAAGTGTCAGCTGTTAATGTAATAGCAAACTACAACCTTGCAGGACAAAAAAACACAGAGCTACAACCTACGCCTCAGCAACATGCATCGATATGCCAATTAGGCTCTGGTTATCCTGGAATTCCGGCAATAAGCGTGTCACCCTCCTTTTATCCCAATAAAAACATTGGCCTCTAATCTATTCTAATCATCTGTTTCTAATTTTGATGTTTAGTCTGGGGATGAAACAGGCTGATGCATCACAAAGCTAGTTCTTCACAGCGGCAGTAGGATGTGAACATACACAGGGCAAAGTCATAAGCACATGGTCAGCAATTTTGAAATCTGAATAGGAATTCCCAGCGACCATGACCAGGATAAGTGGTTGGAAGATAGATTGATAGCAAATTCCTGTTTTTAAAGTTTCTCTACACTAGAATTAATCTGGAAAGAGGCAGTGATTCATCTGGGTTTACGGCACCCTTCTAGTGAAACTGCAATATCTCAGTAGACCCCTTTTTAGCCCAAAGTGTCACCTACAAATAGTGAGAAACTTTGACATCATCGCTGCACGACATCACTGGATTCCAGTTGTGGTTTTAACTGCCCTCATTTGGTCAGATTGCATCAACTGTAATAGGAAAACCTTCTTATAGGAAAGAAAAATCATTAGCTCACTTGTCTTTACATTAATAACCCTTTTTAATATCAGAAACCTTTAGGGCGTGACAGGATAACAAGGTGAAATCATCAGCCACCATATCTCATTATATTTCTTGGCAGTAGATTAAAGAGAAATATATTTAGATAGAACAGAGCATTTTGTAAAATGAAATTGAAAGTGTAGAAACAGTAATCTGGCAGGCATCACCATCAATCATGGAAGACTTCACCTTTATTGGTTATAATGGGCTATGGTATTTTGAGCCATTCTCTCTCTCTTTGTCCCATCTTGGACATTATCTCCTCCTGACAGTCACTCTCTGGGGAATTATGTTGTAATGTGACACATAATGCTGTGGGAAAAACGCAGGTATAGAGTGATACAGAGTAAAGCTCCACTTGACTTAGTGTGGTGGTCAACAACTGGTCAATCATGCCGGACAGGTAGATCCCCAATACATTTCCGGTCGATCGCGACACAACTTCCAGTCCAACCACCACCACCCCTCATCGGCAAAATCTACCAAGGGGAGCCCTCCTTCTACTCAGTTGCCAAAATTTTCCAATCAATTAAATGTTAAATGTTAGCTAAAGGATAGAGACCGCAACACTCAATTCCACATGCTGAAGTGTGGCTGCTAGCTCAGATGCTAAATGTTATACGGAAAAGCAGCATAAACGCATCATGCTTCCGAGTCTCTCAAAGAGCTTCCAAACTGGCAAATCACCCAAAGAGAATCGTACATTGGGTGGCGGGCGGACCTGGGGGGTACCTGTCATTTCAATGTTCCTGTTTTATTTTCTTTTTGTGTCCCTGGTCGTATGACCTGCACTCTCTGTAGCTGCACGCATGGTTTTTGAAATGACAAGTAATGAGGTCCCTTCTTCATTGTCACATTTATTGGAGTTTGAAGAAAGGTAAAATATGAATCTGAATCCATAATTAATTGGCCTCATCTGTGCTGCACCGCTGCGTCCTCTGAGATACTTCCTCACACCCCACATCCCCCACATCCCCATTTTTGCACATAATAACAATAATAATAATAAGTTTTATTTATATAGCGCCTTTCTCACACTCAAGGAAGTTTTAAAATGCAAACATTAATTCAATAAAGCAGGGTTATTCAACTCACGGTCCTCGAGGTCCGAGCACTGCTGGTTTTCCAGCCTTCCTTTACCTGTCAGTCAGGTGTGAAGCCTCTGACCAATCAGAAGCAGTAATTATTAAACTAACTACCTGGGAGAACTGAAAACACGGCCTGGATTTGGAATCGAGGTCCAGAGTTGAAGAACCCTGCAATAAAGCATGGTACATACAGCAACAACAGACCAACGAAACAACGAGAATGTTACGCATCCTCCTGAGGTCCTACGTCCTCATATAAGGACATCGTTTTTAGTTTAAAACTATTAATTGTTCAAAAAAATAATGTTTAGTTTTTATGATTATGAGGTCCTACTAATCCCAAATAGCTAACGGAAATAAAACATGCAGACCAAACAAAAGCCCGGGACTCAGGAGTCTATAGCATTCCTGAAATAAATCAGTTTACAAGTGATGCTTGAAAACATTAACAGACTGTACCTTTCGCACATTATTTCTCCAGTAACACCTGAATCAGGGTCACTTTGCGGTTTCGTCAGAACTCTGCAGCAGCAGACATAAGACTGTGTCATATTATATGCGAGCTGGCAGTATGAAATATTAAGATCAGGCAGTGCTTTTAACGGCGCTGATGCCACGTTCTGGAGACCTAAGCTGACAGTGGAATGATGGTCTGGGGCAGAGGCGGTTGGGGAGCCTTGTTTATCCAAGCTTCCATTTTACACAGGATTTGGTCTTTCAGCTTCCTGCCTGATCGACTGCGCGCACGCAGCCAACGAGGGATACAAGAGGCGACCCACTGCAATATTGATTGGCAAGGTTAAATATTTCCTCACCGTCTGCCATAAAAGTGTCATCAAGCTTGCCCTGCTGGCCCAATGATTTGAAACTTTGTTTTCTACGGCCTCCTAAATTTAGCTTTTTTAAATAATTTGTTAGCGGTTTTGCTTTTTTTAAAGGATCTTGAAGCCTGTTTTATAAAACATCATAACCTTGTGCTTCCTGGATATATGTTAATGACATTTATTATACTTCAATGAGTAGAGTATATAAAACATATTGGCATTAAATAACATCATAGTCCAGTTAAGTACAGCTATTATAGCTATGGTTTATAAGCAAAAGACAACCAGGTATGCCTATCAGAATTAAAATCTATCCTTCCATCCAACATCAATCAAGCTCATATGGTGGAAGGCAGTTGGAGCACCCAACACTAAAATCCAGCGTATAAAAATCACTTTTTCTTCAAATTTTCACAGGGAAAACAGGACAACCACAGTGTATTGTCTTCACATTATGTGATATTTAGAAACGGAAAAACGAATTTCAAAGTCTGGAGGAAGCCAGAGGGAGTGACATCATCTATTTGAAGTCTATGCATGTTTCACACTCCCAGACGAACCGTCGTGTTTTCAGGGCCGGACCTCACAGCACGACGGCCGGTCCAGATTTTTCTCCCGTGAGAGTGGTAAAGTGAGTTAGCATTCTGGGCCTTCATTAACAAAATTGGATGGGGGGGGGGGGTGGGGGGAGGGACTGAACAAAGGGAAAGTAATTTTAGGTGAAGTCATTAAAGAGATAAGGGGGAAAAATTATTTAAAGGAATTTGGTAAATCTTTTGTGAATAACAGAGCAATAGCTGGGAAAGTTTTAGCTGCCTGTGATTTCTCTGGGGCTGGCATTCCCAGCATGGAACAAAAACGTGCACTGAGATGAAAAGACCCAGCACAAAATCCTATTGCCCCAGTAGTTTTACAGTATATGTAAGCAGGTATATATCTGCTGTTAGATCTTATAAAATGTCATTTTTGAAGTGAAATGCCATTTTTCCTCCCCAGTTTTGCATTAATTTACTGAATGTAAATTTCACTGAAACTCATTTTTTTGTTTCTATGCTGCAGATATAGATTAGAGCCCATGTTGTCGGTTGGAGTCCCAGATCCTCCTCTGTACTTAGATCAATTATCAGCTGTGGAGCTTTTCACTCCTGGTTTGCATCAGGAGACGTGTCAGTCTGTGGTGCCTCTTCCATGTCGTTGTGGGAGCGTCTTCATCAAAGCACCAGTGTCATAAACTCGTTAACGACCACTCCTGATTAATAGGTGATGGGAAGGCGAGGGCAGGAAATTAGATAAATATATCAGCCCAGGGCAAGACCCAGAAAAGTTGAAATAATCTCGTGACCCCGTGGAGAGCGCCGTTCAAAGAGAGGAGGCCGCATCGTAGCTGACCTGTCCTGTAATTTGCATAAGAAGCTCTGCAAAGTACTTCATTGGGACTCATTAGTTTGTTGTTTGAAATATGACAGAGTATGAGTATGTGACAGCTTAAATAAAAGTGTGTGTCTTAAAAAGTGTTGTTATTTTCTCCAACTAACCAAGGTATTGAATGTGGCACAGTTTTCATGCAGTATTTTTTCTTCATGCTGCCGATTTTCTTGAAACTCCTTCAGGATATCAAATTTATTAAAATGTTAATATTCTTTCTGCACTTCTTTAGTTGTCCGAGAGATCAAGTATATCTAGCTGAGCCATGGCCTGGTTGACACCCAAATTTAAATAGAATATATCAATATTTTTACACTTGGTAACCGTAGAAATTGGGCGCTCTTGGCTATGCGCCGGGAATTATATTCTAGCCCAGCCCCTCCCACCGCCCCGCACTGACCCCGGACTCTGCCGCTTTGATCAGAGTTATCTGCACGAAATTAGTTAAACTGCAAGCTCATCAGCCATCTTTTAAATCCTCCAAACAGTGTAATTATTTCAGAAATGATAACATACAAGCAAAGCCTTTAATCTTTGGTTCTGTTATATATTATTGTTGTTGCCGTTATTATTAATTCTATAAATATAATTGCATTTTTTATTTATATGGTTGCTGACTCACTCCTGCCACAAGCTACTGGTAATAGCCACCTTATATTAATCTGACCTTTACATAACATATTTGTCTCAGGGACCAATTTGCAAGGTAACAAAGGGACTGTTTTGTACAAACTGAGAATCATCAGTTACAGTGGGTCCGCGGTGATCCCAATACCACAAGAAGCACACGGCTTGCCAGAGACAAGTTTGCACTGCTGCCATTAGCGACGCCCAGACCTCATACCTGGCATCTGTGCAAGATGTGATTAAATAAGACTCACTGACTTGGACGGCAATATCGGTTGCCGTGCGAGAAGAAGGATTTTAAGATGGATTTTATGCAGTGAAAATATCTAACAAAACACAGACATTGTTGACCCAATCCCTCACAAAACAACAATTTAGACCATCACTGTTGAGAATCTTCCAGAAACCAAATGTGTACAGAATGAAGATAATGTCTACTCTCTTGTTGATAGATCTAGGTTGGGAATAAACTGGGTGTGTGTGTGTGTGTGTGTGTGTGTGTGTGTGTGTGTGTGTGGAGGGGGGGAGGGTTCATTTGTTAAATATTGATACATAGGAAGGAAATAATGCATTCCTCATCTAGCCAAGTATTGTCGATTTGCATACAGTTTATGAGGATGTAATCAACTGATATTTCAGCACAGAGAAAATCAGGCCAATAGACCATCATTTCACCATTTTTTGTAAAGAAAACAGTATTTTTAATGAATACAGTAACTTGGGTGGGTGGCACGGTGGTGCAGTGTTTAGTGCTGTTGCCTTACACCTCTGGGACCCGGGTTCAAGTCTCCTCCTGGGTTCCATGTGTGCATGTTCTCCCCATGTCATCTTGGGGATTCCTCCAGTTTCCCCCCTCAGTCCAAAAACATGCTGAGGCTAATTGGAGTTATTAAAAATTATCTGTAGGTGTGAATGGTGAGTGTGCCCTGCAATGGGCTGGCCCCCTGTCCTGGGTTGTGCTCATAGGCTCCAGACCCCCCAAGACCCAGAAGGATAAGCAGTTTGGAAAATGTATGTATGGATGGACATTAACTTATGAATGACTAGCATCTTCTTTTAAATCTCGATGTCTCAGACACAATCCTGAGGGCAAATTTCTTCTGAGATTACAATAATTTCTCTTCAGATGAAAAAAAATGCTTCATTATTTAAGAACTGCAATTTAAGACCTGCAAATTATGGAACATGCCAGGCTAAAATGCCAACAGCCCTTTAGTGACTGACAGTGGCTATTGCATAACGGCGAGTGGAGCAAAAGATAAACAGTTTGAAAGAGTTTATTCAATATGATATAAATGATAAGAGACTGAGACACTGAAGGCAGAGACAGTGATGTTTCACTCGTTTCTCCCATAGATTAACTGTATGATTGCAGGTACAGTATGAGATATATAAAATGTCTCAATCCATTGGGTCTCTGTTTTTATTAACACTGAAACTCAATGAGACATCCTACTTGTAGATGGACTGTGACAAATTGCACTCAACAAATTTTAGTGTTTACAGATCACATATATTTATTAAATGTGGCACAATCACAGTGCCAACCAGTACTGTAGTGCTAACAGTACAAATAAATTATTTGTTATTTGTTTATTCGTAATTTGCACGCATTTTTTCCAAAGAGATTTGCTCAGGCTGCACATAGCCGACTGGGAATTTGATACGAGAGAAGAGCTTTTCTTTATGGCGGGAGGGTGTGAACGACCAAAACAAACTGCATGGGTTCAGCTACACGTGCTTGGGAAGCGTGGAAACGGCCCCTAAACACCGGTTAAGTATGGAGCGGGAGCAGCCAGAGCGCCCTTTGTTCTCAACCTAAGGGCCTCAGGCCAGTTTTGCTACCTTAAACAAAAGTCAAGGATGCTGTGCTGAGACCTGCAACGCTGAGAGGGGAAACCATTCCTAAGATTCCTGCCCCCCCCCCATTCACTCCCAACAGATCCACCTACAGCCCAAACATGAGCATAAACCGTAACTGGGTATATCGCAGATGCCGAGAATGAGATGGAAAATGTGAATATCTGGGTTTTTTCCCCCTATATTAGGGCTCCTGGGTAGCAGGGCCACAGGGTTAACATTCTGAATTCTAAGGGTCTGAAACGGCGATTTATCATCCCTCGCCTGGTCTTCAGGGCATGCAAAGAGGAACATTTGAACAGCTTCTTCCTTCTTATCAGCCTTCTACAGCATGCACTGGAATAAATCAGAGTGCTAACTCAAATATCGAAAACAAGGCCCAGGATTATTTATTTAAATGCTGCGATTAGCAAGAGTGAAACAAATCGGTCTAAAGAGGAGACGGGCTGGATGGATGGATGGATGGATGGATGGAACTTTTCGTAAATGAAGTGTCCCAAAATGTTCAATTATTACATCTTGCGGAATTGTACAAATTCTGAAAAAAAGTTGAAAGTTAGTGAAGAAAAGTCTTTCTGAATATCTTTCCATGTATTAATATTAGGGTTATTACAAAATCCTGTGAATATTTTTTAAAGATTCAATATGAAAATGTGCACTGTGTCAAATGTACTTCCAAAATGCTTAGCCGCAAATGTCTGTGCATTTTGCTCACTCCGGACAATGGCTTTACCACAGGAAACGCATAGTTCCATTTAATAGATCACATTAGGCATTAGACAGTCTGTGTTTAACACCCAGCTTGAAGTTTAATTACAATAAAATGACCTCATCTAGACACAAAAATGTAAAAATTCTGTGGACAGAATTTCCCCTCCTCTGCATTTGTCTCCACCAATGTAGCCATTGTGCTCTGTAATGCATTTCACTGGCTGCAACGATCCTTCACAGATAGCTACCTAGATGCCACAGTTATCCGTGTCACCCGGTTATGCTCATTGCATTACATGAGTAGTAGGAACTAGCCCTCAAAGTACCGCTGGCTACTGAAGAACCTAAAACAAAAAGCTTAGCTGAGATCAGAATCAGAATCAAAAGACAAGAACAATATAGTATAAGCAAACAAAATGGAATGAAGTGTAAAACAAATTAGATCACTGTTAAACATTCTGGTAAAATAAAATAAAATAAAATAGAGAATCTCTGTACAGGAGTCTAAAGTACCTTTGACCAAAAGTTACAGTTTGCGTCCCTTGCCTTCATGGTATTTTGCACCTGAAGTAGGGCTGTCTTTTTGAGCAGGGTGATTACATCTCCAGCGAAACACAACAGCCTCCATCATGCTGACGGCTCTGGTTCACAAGCTACATTAGACTAGCTGTGAGTCAGTACAGCCCATGTAGGCTGTTTTGGGTAAAAACTGCTGCTACCAAGACTAAACTGTCATTAAAAGACTCAATGAGCAGTATGGGACTTCAGAAGGCTTAGAAGCCTTTATTGGCTCAACCGCTTGGGAGCTCCTTAATAAAAATATGAAACCTTTCAAAAAGCAGAATATTCTCTTCTTGGAAGGCATTACATGTCACAGTAAAATGGCTTTTCCAAAGGCAAAGACCACAACTGAAGACTAACATGGCGAGAGTGTGTAACTCATCTACTTCATGCAGCTTCATTTGCCTAGATGACAAAACAATAAAGTCAACAAACATGTTTTGTTTTGTCAAAGAGCTTCCTGACATCCTAGCTTCTCACTTGCCCGTGCAGTTGTTGCTATGATTAAATGTTTAATGGTAATACAATAAAATACTTTCTATGGTGAAATGACGCATTTGTTTCCAGGCACACCTCTGGTGGTTTGGTGGATGAAAATACATGCAAATTTCTGCGCATTCTTTCGAAATGTAATAAGCAGAATATTTAGCGTTTTTGTTTTTTTCTATTTTTTTCCCATTCAAAAGTAACTTGCATTACATTTGTCCATTTACAAATATGAAAGCATGGAAGCAATTAGCAGTTTAAGCAGCTTAGTCAAGGACAAAACAGCAGCTATTCTTCTGGGATTTAAACCCACAACCTCTGGTCAACAGACCAATTGTTTTACCATAAGACCACCTCTTGCCCTAATTGACCATATTAGCACATTACTCCGATATTAAACCATAAAACACAAACTATAAATAAAGCTAAAAAGGAGGACTACTATCTATCATCATGAATCGCAAAAGAAGTCTTGAAATTATTTTAAACGATCAAGAAGAGAAGCATTGTTAGATAGACAAGTTTAGGGACATGGGGTCAAACAGTCCCATATGCAAAAAAAAATAAATCATCCAGGGGGTAGGGTGTAGGATAAATCCCCCATCATAGAACCCAGAACTGATGTCCTGAATGAAAGGTAAGAGAGGCACCTTTAAAAAAATGATTAATGAAGTAGTGGCAATACAGAGTCAAAATTTCCCCCGGAGCACAGTGAGCGGGCGGAGAGAGCACAGACACAAGCAGAGGCAGCGGGAGCGGGAACAGCGACGCACAGCCGCTGAGCCGAGATCAGTGGGACCAGCAATAAACATAAGTCTTTAATCTCTGCAAGCATCTGGCCCCGCTTGACAGAACTGAAGTTCTCATTATCTTCTTATTTCTCCAGCGGGCCCTCTTATGTGGTCGCACAGCTGCATGTGGCGTGCCTCTGCTCCATCGCTCCCAAGCTGAGGGACTTTCCGGAAAAGACAGAGAGAGGGAGAGAGCGACCGGCAGGGAGAGAGGCTAAATTACAGCGTGAGCGCAAAGCCAAACCGTATGGTCCCAAGCAGGGCATGACACAGAGATGGGTGATGAAGGAACACCAAGCGTGTCCTGCCGTGACATCTCGGCGGTCGGATTGCTTTTTGTGTAAAATTTTTTGAAAACTTTCTTCTTGGGTTGGCCTATCCCAGAGTCAGGTTGTTGTCTGCACGTGTTAAATCTCTCTTTGGCATTGTGCGCCGTGAGAGAGCATTTCAATCGTGTTTGATTAGGGGCTAATCTCAGCTAAGAGGCTACACAACAACCTCGTTCAGTCTTCGGGGGGAGATCATGGAAATCAAGTAACTTTTTTTTTTTCTTTCCCTACTGTGTTTGCAAGCCATGTCACGGAAAGCAGTCCATGTTTTTCCATGCATTGAAAGTCTCACAATCATGTATCAATGTCTTGCGATACATATGAATGTAGTGAATGTAATGAATGTAGTGTTCTACAGGAAATGACACGAGAGAGGAATTATTGGTAGCTAAAGCTAGGCTCATGCTCTCAAACTAGTATCACAGAGACTGATTCCCTTTTCTGTAATCATTGAATGATCCTTAAAGTATTCAGAGTATTAAATGTTGAGTATGAGCAACACAACGCTGATCCTCTAAGACAGTTCAGCACTGATCTTACAGGGAATCTTATCCATGCCTAGTCATTGTAGTGCCAGTGCTGGATGGACACTCTCGCCTACAGCAATTCAGAAACCCTCACGCCACCCTTCCACTATCACTTTGTTGTCCTTGTCACACCCGTTTGATGCATTGTTTTCAAAGCTGAAAACAAGCCTGGGAGAAAAATCCATAAGAGTGAAACTTTATTGTTCGCATCCTGTGATTTAGAGGTGTCAGGTTTCCCGCTAGATGGTACGTAGAAGTCTGTAGCCTCTTCAAAGGGAGACGACACGAGATTCTCCAGTGTCCTGCTTTCGATTGATCTCATTCTCCTCGTGCACTTTGCTTTGTAGCTTATAGCCCGGTGCGTTTAGGGGTATAATAACACATCTAAGTGCTAAGTGCCTTAGCTTCTGTGATCCTGCGTAGGGCAAGTACTGTTCCTACAGTATGTTTAGAATATGGGTCAGATCATGGGCAGATCATGAACATAAAGATCTTTTAGTTGAGGCGAGAACATCCCTCAGATTAACTGCATGGCGCATTTCAAGATACGCTCATAAATGGATGATTTCTTTTCTTTGTCAAACACCAGTGAGGAAAAATAAAACAAAAGGAATGAAGATCCAGCATACGTTCTGACATGGTAGTAACTTTCAAATAAAATTATTACACAATACAGTTTGCCGCATGGTTTCACTGCTTTTTACAGTGAAATCAGCCCTCCGGCAGTACATGTCAACTTTTTAGAACTAATGCAATTTGTATTTGTAATATACATTATACATACAAAAACAGGGTTTTTATGCAAAAACCCAAAATAGTGACTAAACCCCACAACCCGTTGGTAGATATCTCAAGATCATCCTATACAGTTTTCATTTGTTTTCAATAATCCATAAGGCAGTTAAAATAAAATGTTCCAGGTGGCTAATATATACAAATTGTGCAAAGCATCAGCAGTCTGTAGAGTTCAGCCTACCCCCTTCTGGGGGCATATTCATGGAAAATAATTGAAACCAAAATATTCAAATTAATCCATCTCAGTCATTTTATGGAATGTGGTTGGTTACATTCTTTGCACACTTTTATTTACAAGGTGTCCAAACAGGTCTTTATACTGTTTGAAAGAAATGTGTAAATTTAGGCTGCATAAACTGATTAATACCCTAAACTTTGAATTATCCCAGGTCTAAAATAAGAATAAATATACTGTTTGATTATGACAGTGTGATTAATCCCGAGATACGACCACATTAAGAGTTATTTTTATCACCTTTAATTTTGGGTTCTGAATCAAAACTATATTATGGCTGTAATCTTGGAAGTCAGTGTTGTTATTCCTGTGTAATGTAGATGAGGTGTGATATTTCAAAATGGATATTGAAACCGGTGAACCTTCTCATCATTAAGACGTTCCTCAGCGCAGGGTAATTCCAGGAATGGGGCACTTTTGCAGATGGTGTCATCAGTATCGCCAACCGCATAAGGCAGTGGGGCTAGTGGCCCCGCCCCCACATCTGGACTTGAGGTCAGTGGCCGCCTCGCATCTCGTAATTCGAGGATGATGGATGCCGTGATTTTCAGAAAAACACATCGGCTTAAGGGCGCAGTGACCGAGCAGGCAGAAATAGAACAAAACAAACAAAACAAACAAAAAAGAAATGCATAACCTGATAAATAATGAAGTAGAGTGTACAGCAGGTCTTTCAGGCAGAGAAACTCAGGGTTGCATGTTTGCTTGAAATTCTTTTGGCAAATGGATGATTTGTATGGCAATCTATAAGACAGAGATTTACTTTTGATGTCGAATGCCAGCCGGGCTTCTGCCAAAGTCCTTCGAGGCTGAGAGGACACGATTGTGCTTATTATGATGCTGTACGGGAATAATCCTGCCTTCCGACCATGAAACGACTAATTATAAGTTTATCGGCTAATCAATCAACCAAAAGTTCAAAGATGAGCTTGAGAAACATTTTTAAAAATGTTTATTTAAAAGAAAGGTATATCCTTACTTTAACTCTTAATCGGCATGCAGGCCAACCCTTGTTCACCTCATGCAAACAGACTGAACCAATCAATCATCATGTAAATGTATTACCTATATTAAGAATAATACTTTACATGACACAAACAAGTATTTAGTTTGAAATATTCCATAAAAATTGGCCAGTATCCAAATATGGAGAGGGATTCTTCACAGCATCTGAAATGCAATTTAAGGAAAGGAATGGTTTGCAGGGCATCAGTACAAGACATGGAGGTGACCTAGAGTCAGCCGTCCTCGAAACAAGGTTATGAGCTGTGACTAACTCTCAAGCGACTGTGTAAATAATGAAAAAGAGTTCTGCCTGTAGGGATATCTTCAGTAACTTCTGAACTTTCAAACTTTCAGAGAGCAGTGCAACTGAGCTACAGTAGCAAACTGACAAATTGCACCGTGCCACATTTGCTTTGATAATCGGGAGCTGACTGTGTAAGTGCAGTCAAACCATGTGCCATGCAGAAGGCTCGGTGATGGAGCGTAGTGGACACAGGAAGCGATAAGGCTTTAAATGCGACTGCATTCTGTTTGGACATGTGCTGCACTCAGCCTGTGGGTCACACCCATTGTTCCGAATGCAACACCTAAGCAGAACACACTCAACAGTTTTTTTTTCATTCACAGTTATTGGCAGGGGGTACGATTGTGGGATGTACTCACAAATTCCTCACAATTCAAAATGCCCGGGGTTATTTTGAAAGCTAAACTGTAACCCGTCTCTTACACTACTATGTAAATTTCCATTGAAAATATAATTGAATTATAATCACATCTGGAAAAATTGTGTAATCGGAGAAGAACACAGAAGAAATAAAATATTATTTTGGGGATTTGTGCCAGTTTAGGTTGACTGACATCATACTTGAAAATGAAAATGTCCAAAGGTTTGATTAAAACAAAACACACATTGAAAGTTTTGCTTTCCACTGTATAACCTGATTATTCAGTATTATATTAAATGCATTTTAAACTGCACAAGCATAACAAAAATAATAGCAAATGTTATATATGTGCATTTTTAAACAAAACCCCTTTATAACCTAGATATGTAACATATTTCCTGCTCTATAATTTGACTTTTGGAGAGACGGCAGACTTCAAGACACAACAGTACTGTTTTGTCTAGTTTTAGAGCTCAGTCCAGGTTAAAGTAGTAGGAGCAACACAGCACGGAGTACAAAACGCAGAAGATGAAATGACAATGGAAAACCAACAATGTATCATGTTTACCCACGGCCTTTCTGCCATCTTTATGAGAATTTTTCAAAAATTCAACTGTGGTTATTTGTTTATTTGTCATTTATTCCAGTACTTTATTTTGAATATTTTGGCATTCCTGGGCATGTTTTGGGGGGCTGACCAGAGCTCACATCAATGCACACATTGCAACAATTTCCTTGGATTTGGAGTGAACTGAAGAGATTACACCTGGCCAGTAGGGTGAGGTCTCTGATCCCCCCACTATGACATCATAAACTGAGAAATGAATGTGGAAGAAGGGCTTCATGAGTGATTGATATAAGACCTCAAAGGCGTGTAGGATCGTTGCACACTCAGGATAAAACCTGTTTGGTGAGGTTTGATTGGTCACGCAGGGATGGAAAAAAGAAACCTTCCTGCCAATTAATCGCTGAACCTTTTCTCTAGATGAGTCTCCTTTTGTAGTGAGATTAGCATCCAAAGGAAGCTTAGCCAAATGATGACAGGCCAGGCAAAATAAATGAACAGACATCCAAACGGCAATTTTTTAAGAAACATCACAAATTGTCCACTTATCCAGTACAGGACGACAGGGTGCTGAGCGGACACCCCAAATGAGATTTATGCCCATCTCTAAGGGAGATTTAGAGACCTCAATTCACCCAACTGCATGTCTTTTCAAATCATAGTGCCAGAAGCAGAACTTTTGCAAATATAGGGAGGCAGCATTAGAACCCACAACACAAAATAAACACAGACTGCTCTGGGGCTTTTTGCAGACCAATTACTAAGACTAGGGTGTGGAGATACTTAGTGAAAAGAATTTTAAAATTATGTTGCAAAGATTGTGTTGAGACCGGCCATAATATCCTCCATTAGATCTGCATATTTTGCCCAACAGATGTATAATTGGTTGGTACTGGTGATATTATTAGTGATTTCAAATGCACTGTATGTAAGTACAAAAGCATGCAGCTCTCCCTCTGCTTACGGTAATGTCATTTGGACGCAGGGTGCAGTCCGGAGAGCAGCCCCGGATATCCCTGGTGAAACATGTAATTTTGTTCAGCATCACATTCGTACTATAAATGACAGTTCATAGTAAAGTGGTACTTTTTTTTAGTTCACTTTCATCTGCAGTCCCTCGGGGGTCCGTCCTTAAACCTACAATAAGTCATTTCAGCCTATGGCTATTTTTTATTATTATTATTACTGCACAGTATTAATTATCTCAGACATATATGTGCATAAAAGTGCCTCATGTACCTGACTGCCAGATCTATTGAGAAAAAAGTGAAATTTGACTGACTAATGCAGTGCATGTGTGGTTCTTTGTGTAAGAAAAAGGTAACTGTGATGGTTTTAAAGGTGAAATCTACACAACAACACAGATTGTGGCTTTGGAATTGTCTGTGGTCAAATAACAATGTCTTCATCAGTCTTGCCCCCCACCCCCCCATTCTCAAATCAGACAGGGCTTACATTAGATTAAAGACCTGAGCCAGAACAAACAGTCACGTTTGGAAACAAGTAGGTGGCCCTGGTCTGAAGCAATATGTCAAATAAAGTATAAAGGATACAGGCTCACGTTTATGTAAGCCCTTCATCTTCAAGGGCGGCATTTACCTACATGTGCGGTTAGGTGACCCATGTGGCCAGATCACAGGACAGGTGAATAAGCGGTTGTCAGGCTGCAGTGTAATGGGGAATGAAGGAGTTTAATGACTCACAGGTGTCTAAGACATTATATCCTTTGTGTGGAGAAATTCCAGTCAATGACAGGGACTTGCTTTAAGTATTTTGTGATGAGGTAATGACTATAGCTAAGGTGAGATGGTCAACCGCAAGACCTGTGCTGCTCCAGAGACTTGTTTATGAGCTTTTGGTTAGATGTGATTTAATCCCAAAATAAACCAGAATTTCACCAGTGTTCACTCCTGTACAAAGGGGATTCTGTAAAGCATTCACAACTCTGAAGATCTGTTTATTTGAGCTTATAGCGTCATAAACATAATATTTAACCTGCAGACAATTAACTCTGTTTTACAATACAACCTCTTTTACAAACTCTATTTTACAATACAAGATATCAGGGAGGTGTAATTAGTGTACATGTTACTTTTAACATACTTTAAAATTGTCTTCTTTAGTGGTAATACATGACATTTGATTTGATGAAATTAGCCTCTGTATTTGCATAATTTAGAAAAGCAGATGTAGCTTAAAGTAAGCAGCTATACAAATTCACCATAAAACATTTCCAAATGTCACCAAACACATTTCGTGGCTGACAGAAAAAAAAACAAATGTGTTTTGGGGCTTTGCTGTGGTTTCAAAATGATTATAGGAAAGTACATTTAATTTTTTAAAGCTATGAAACAAATATCTGTCTAGTTATCAAATTTACAACTAATGGGTTCAGCAATGTTTGAATAGGCAGCATTTATAAATATTAATATTTATAAATATTTATAAAAAACAAACTTGCAATCATTTATTTACAGAGTTAAAATCCCATATATTAAATTTGTGTGATCTTAACTCTAGCTTCAGTAACCAATGTTCTGATGATTATAGGCAAACTCTTGATGTGCTTGACATGGCCTCTTGGACGGTGTTGTAGCTTCCATTGTTGCCCCGGGGTGGAGTTTGCCCATTCTCCTGTGTTTGTGTGGATTTCCTCCAGGTATCTCCATCCACACTCCAAAGACATGGCGCGGTGTGTTCACACTGCCCTTTGATGGGCCGGCCACGGAGCCATCTGAGCTCGCCAAAAAACCTGATGCTGATGGGGAATGGATGGGACCTGAAGTTACACCGCTTCCAATCAGAAGTTGCCACACACCTAGGTCGAGGAGCCTTTTAAGTTGCACTGAAGAGGATCATCTCCTACCACTCCCACGCGTCTGTGACACTGTAAACACCGCATCCAGATCATCTGGTAATACTATAATACAATTATCTCTTATGGGCAACCATTTCACCTATTTATGAAATAGATGGTCTCCCACTTTGCCAAATTAATGTACTATGGTGAGGAATGACTAGATATTCCAGTAAGTTCCCATGAGTGATCCATTTTTACTCATTCTGGTGCAATTCACATGGGACAGGTTCAAAGGTCAAAAGCATTTACCTCTGAAAAGATTCCCCCCATTTTTTTGTTGTTGCGACTTGTGTGGCTGCACAGTCTAACCTCAGTCCGGAGAACCCCCCCCCATAAAGTCATCCCCACCACAGTGGGCAAGCTCTCCCCCGAGCCTGCTGTCTAGTCATTTAAAGCTAACAGATTCACTCACATCGCATTGCTAAGATGCTAATCGCTGCACTGATACTTTCCTTTATAAAAAGCCTGCATGGGGCCTGCAGCAGGGAGACTTTGACTTCAGTGACTTCATAGCACTATTATGTTGTTTGAGTAGTTGGTTAGGCATTTGACCACAAAATTCCATGATCAGGCTCTACTACCCATTACTTTCAATCAGTCCTTCAGCAATGAAAATGAACTTGCATAATATAATTCCTTGCATTAGAGGTTATTATCTAAACTGCAGTTCAAAGAGAGCAATACTAAAAACTAATAAGAAAATAGTTGACAAATTATAAATCTTATGTCAAATGGTGCTTTTTCTCTTATGAATGGAAAATTGAATTTTAAAGTTGTAATTTTTATCGTATAGATTGATCACAGACGCCTCTTCGGAATTGTTGTAGATTTTGAACTTCCTCAAGTTTCTTAACCACTGCGCCTCCTGCTGTTTAGGCTGCAGTAAAGGTGGATCGTTTCTCCCGTCTCCTTCATCGCTTGAGATTACCTAACGTTAACAAATAGACCTGAATCCGTGACGTTCTGGTTGTGAAATTGTTCTGCCATAAACATGCTCGAATTTCAGCGATGTTGGTGCATTTTGTTGCGCATTCTTCCCGGCAGTGTGAAAGCCAAAACTCATAAAACACTTCTCTCCCCGTTTAGGATCGTATGCTCCTGTTTTCAGCAGTGCCACTGCATATTTTTATCCCCAACCACGTTTAATGTTTGATTTCTCTTTCGATTTTTTATTATTATTATTATTATTTAGCATTTTTTTGCTTCTCAGATGCCAGCAAGTGAAAACGATGTCCGGCTTTGAAACGAGGTGCCGGGAACGGTCTCACCAACGGGGGAGAGAGCTGGGATACATTTCCTCCCCAGCGTCAGGATGCCTCCCCGGGCCGCAGCCAGCATGGAGGCGGAGACTCCCTGTTACAGAGGGCGAACAAGCGTAAGGAAGCGCAGGAAGACGAAGGGGGGGAACGAAAGGTGTAACCGCTTCATGCTCCAAAACTGCCGAACACAAAGCGATGACTGATCCCGGAGGTGGAGGCACGTTTTCTCACGCTTACGCGTAAACATGTGCGGCGATCTGTCTCGCCGCTTCCCGAAAGCAGCAGGCACGTCACACACAGGTAAACGGCAAAAAATCCGGCCATTCAAACCTTAATCAGCACTTTCAAATCATGCTGTCACAGCAAAACATGATTTGGAAAGATGACAAATTGGGGAATTGTAAATTGGAAAATTGGTTGCTTGCATAATTTTTAAGACTCACAATCGCATTCGAAAAAGCTTTTATTCTTTTTTTTTCGACGGGGCTCCTGCGTTCTTTTTTCATTAGCCCTGTGACTATAGAGCTCATAGCTGGAAGGGTGTGGGTGTTTGGGGGGGGGGGTAGGTCTGGCAGGAGATGATTCACAAACACATGGCACCTCCTCCACCAGCCTTGCCCACTCTGCTAACAACATCATACTGAATTCCAGAGGTAGCTGCTGAAATATTTTTTAACTGACTCCATATGTGATTTCACTATAATTAACCTATTAATATACACTGTCCAGATCATCGGTCCTGTTTGTATAACCTGTTATGTTACACTTATGATCCTGTCACTTTCATGGTTTTAATCTACATCAGGGGTGGCCGATCTTATCCTCAAAGGGCCGGTGTGTATGCAGGTTTTTGGGGTGACCCTTAGGTCAGCTGTTCTAACCCAGGTGTGAGGACTCTTCAGACAACCATTCCTCTAATTAGTAATCGAGCTGGGGAATTGCAGCAAAAACTCATACACACAGTGTCCATTTCTTGAATTGGCCACCGCTGATCTACATAGTAGTAATAACTCAGTTACTACTGAAGTACAAATCATCAAAGATGCATCAAGATTCAGTACTAATGAACAAACATATCAGAATATGACTTGTGTTATTCAGTAATTTTTCCTTCAGTAGTTGCTCAGTATTTCCTTCAGTAGTTAACTAATGTTTACCAAATTAACAGATATAGTAACAAACATAGTAACTTTGGGATAAAACATGCATCATGATTCATTAATGATGAATTAACATGAGATCGGTATGTAAATAAGACTTAGTTTGTGGTTAATTAATACATAAGTAATAGCATAATGCTACATTATTTGTGCCCCGTCAGGTAAACTGTTACCTTTCAGCTTTTACAACTCATGCCATCCATCCGTTTTCCAGCTTATTTTGTGTAGGATGGCAGGGATTATCTCTGACTCATCATGATAAAAATAGACGTTTTTCATGTTGTATTCAATGCTTTGTTAAATAAGAAATGGATGTTGGTTCATGCTATCCTGAATACAACGCTGATGTCGCTTTAATTTCAATATCAGTTACTTCTTGTTCATTGTCTTCATAATGTCATAAGCGATTCATTGCAGTGCCAGCACTAGACTATGGACATCCGTGAAACAATAATATCAGGAAAGGTTTAATCTCAAGAAGCAGAGGGGAAATTTTTTACAAGAAATAGTGTGAAAAACAACAAATTCCAGTCTTAGATTCAGAGGGGAATGCAAAGCCCCAATCCATTCTTCTCAAAGTTATAAAATCATATATTGTCTTGTTCTATTATTGTCAGTCATGCAACATGTTAACCGAATCCCACTGTCCGCAATCAACATCTTTAGCACAGAAAAAAAAAGTAAAATGCCAAAAACAATTAGTATCATTTTTCCTTTTTTGCGGTTTTCCCAAGACATTTTTATTTGAGGTGTTTGGCGAGAAATACCAAGTGACAAAAAAATTACAGGCAGATTTGCATGCTAGTGATTAAAAGGTCAGATGTTGAAAACCACCTACTCCCAGAAATAAACAAGACAAATCCCCCAGATGGCAGTTTAAGCAGGTGAATAAGACCCGTTTTGAAGGTCTATGGGATTTCCCCACTTGTACCATAAATAACTATCAGTGCTTTCAGCCTCCAGGTTGCTCCTGGTTGCAGCGCTACAAATTGCCCCAGAAGTGATTTTTCTGCAATAACGGCACAGGCGCTCTGCCGTTAAGCATCGATTGCACAGTCCAGCTCAGTAAGGCTTCACCTAGAGCACCTTCTCATGGTTTCTCATGGCAACCTGGCATGAGCCTTAAGGGAATCAGAGACACCCGGTCGTCGATTATACCGTCATTTTTCCAGCAGCTGGCCGGCAGCATCTGGGCACTCTTTGGGGCTTTTCGGGGAATCTGACTTGAGGATAAAAGGGCCCATGGAAGGAAGCCACTGCTACTGGCCCCAGCTTAAGAGGAAACACCCTCTCCTTGTGGTTCTCCATGCAAATATGAAAGACCAACACTCTGCTCTCATTCCAGTCCTCTGTTTTTTATTCCTGTGCCAGGAACCAAGTCCTAGTATCTATGAATGAGGTGTGGAGTTCGATTTCCCTCTGGGTTCCTCTAATAGCATGCTCACTGTTCTCCATCAAAGCAAGTCATTTGAAGGGACATCCCTCCAATCAATTACATGCGACTCTCAAAGATCTGGAGACAGGATGTGTCTCACTTACGATCCTGGAGAATACACTGACATTTCATTCAGCCTCCTGTACTTGTCAGTTCAAATAACTAAATGACACTTGTTTTTGTTTTCCATTCCTGGAAGTTAGGTAGAATCTGTTTGCCTCTCTGTAGTGATACCAATTGTGAGAAAATATTACTTTGCATTTTTTTGTATGATTTCATAATGTGATTCACATACTTGAAGTTGCAGTCAGGGTTGGTGTTTGTTGTGTTTTTTTGTAACTGTACTGTTTACAGAGTACATAATCAAAAATGATCTTAAGGTGAGAGTTAGTGTGCAACTCTACTGAGTGAGAACTGCTGACTCGTTACAGGTCGTGTGCAACGTGATGTAACCATGTAATTCACTAATGTTACAGAAAACAGATTTACACGATGAAGAAATAAATGACACTGCAAAGTACTTTCAAGTGCTTGGTTTGCTTGTTTGTTTACTTGTTGTTAAGCCGGTTCTGTTTAATCAAGATTTCACTGGCAGATAATTAAACAATTGAGACTGGATTTTATATGCATTACTACTAATATAGACAAGTTAATGTAAGCCAGGCTGCCTGGTTTTGCTAGAGTTTCCCAGAAAATAAGGACTTTTTAGCAATTTTTCTGCCTATGAATGGTTGCCTATGATTTGGGCAAGTATGCAGAATTTACAGCACAACTTGAGGTCAGTAGAGGTAAAATGCATTAATATATGGAAACCATGTGTCAGTTTTCAGTGTTGGTCTTAACATATAATGTATGTATATAAACATGCTCGCAGTCTGCCTTTCAACAAAAGCAGCCATAAAGCTCGAAAATAAATAGCACAAAAATTATGATATCTATAAGCTGAACCCTGGAGACTTTTGTGGGAATGGTATTGACGGAATCATTAAATTAGCCAGCGTGATGTCCATTACACACATGTGTGATTCAAGTGGAGTCTTATAAAGCTTGACTTCTCCACACCTGGAGAAGATGATGCGATGGTCATTCTCTCAACGCCATCTGTCGTCAGGTGTAGTTTCCTGCATCTTTCCTTCGACAAGTTAAACACAGCGAGAACACTTGCTGGGGAAAATGGAATAATATCACTGACCGGTTTCTAAATGACAGAAAAAGAGGAGAAAAAATACAAATTCTCCTCAGACCATGAATGTCAAGTTCATTCCCTCCTTGGTGACATCTGGCAGACAGGTGTGTCCTCAGCTGCTGCAGCAGGGGCTGCTACGTTTGGAGACATCTGCCCTCTATGGGTCCTGTAAGGAACTACAGCGGCACAAACGCTGCTTACAATCAGTGTGAGCCACTGAAACTGACTATGCATTACAGCAATTTTCCCAAATGAATGAAAAGTTTACTTGCTTCTGTTTACAATATCAATAATGCAATAATTTGTCAAGACAGCAAATTGCCTCAAAATAAAAATGAGTTATTGGTACTCAGGGGTGACACAGTGGGACAGTGGTTAGGGACCTGGGCTCACGTCTCCGAGTGTGGAGTTCTCCTCAAGTTGTCGTGGAGTTTCCTTCAGGTACTCCAGTTTCCCCCCATAGTCCAAAGACATGCTCATGTTAATTGGAGTTACCAAAGTGTGCCCTGCAATGGGTTGGCACCCCATCCTGGGTTGTTCCCTGCCGCATGCTATGGACCCCCTTGGACCCTGAAAAGGATAAACAGTTATAGAACATAGATGGATATTGGTACTCTGGGTCTGGTATGTGTTCACTGAACCATATAATGTTTGTATGTGACCGCTCTGTAATTTCCTTACACAGACCAGGTTGCTGGTTATCATTTCCATAGTTAAGTCTCCATTAACTAGACCGTCTGTGGACTAAAGCCAGTCAACAAAGTACATGGAAGCAAATGATACGGCTAGAAGATTGCAGATTAGCTAAGGGCATGAACTCTTTACCTAAAAGTAGTTGCTACTTTATTTATGCAGGAACCTTAGAGCGGGACTGTACACCTGAACTGCATCATTATCACCATCTAGCTGTATGAAAACATAAAGCTCCTTTTGCAGAGTTTTCGGCTTCGGCAAACAGGATCCATGTGGACAGCAGGTCTGAGAGAAAGGTTTTCGGTCCCTGTGAGCCATTACAGCATCCAGAGCACGTGCAGGGCCGCTGATAATAATGAACAGTTTAGGAGAAATATCTCAAATTCCTCTGTGCAATTGTCCTGGGAAGAAAGACATGCTTTCTTCTGGCTGGGCTGCCAGCATACGATTTATCCCAATGCGACTAGTGCGGGACAAGCCATACTTACCAGCAAACAAATACAGAGATGTTATCCAGCTGTTGCAAACAAAGATGCGGATCGCTTTCAGAGTGAAAAGAAGTGAGAGGTTATCACAAGGTTGTTATAATTATGAATAATCAACTGCTAAAGGTTGAGGAATTTAGCCAAAGTCTTAATATCCACAAGTTACTCTATAGGGGACATGTCAAAAGCGATCAGAGCTCAGCACTAACGACATAACAAACAACGATCCCTGGCATTACGACAGCGTCCAGAGCTCTCACACTGCCCGTTCTCTACGTGTGTTTCTCCTTAAAGAGAAATAAAGAAGTTTTGGATCAACAAATTGAGTCAGGGACAGCAGGTCAGATATACGCACAAAGCCGTAAATGAATTAGCTCTCACAGACGACGCCGACTAAATGACTAGGCTAATTCTGCTCGTTGACAGATCCATGGTGAGGATTTATTCTCTTTTGGCACCGACTAGCTCCTGATTCATGCCTTCTCAGTCGTGGAAAGTGAAAATGTTCCATTGTTATTTAAATCACTCCGATTATATCAATTTAAAGTCCTTATGCTCTTTGTAGACCCAGACCTATTTGTTTTGCAAAACGCAACCACCTGTGTCGTGATACAAGAAATGTGTTCCGCAGTTTGTAGCCTCTTCCACGGAATGCCGATTTTTCCAGTTATTCTGAAAAGGCAACCACAGTTTTTTGAGACAGAATAAATCATCTAAAATGAATATCTTGATCATATAATTTTTATTATAATAGCATGCAGAAGAAATTTCAACAGCGCATCCCTTACTGGAGTAAAAAGCTGTATGATACGTTAAAAAAAAATTGCAGATTCTTCTAAACCATGGTGGGCTGTTTATCTCTATCCAAACGTCATATCTTTTCTCATTTAAACAGCCCTGCCACCCTGCTGACAGAGTGTACAGTCACACAATCGGGGCTCTCCTGTGTGTGCACTGGCAGAGGTAATTACAACTGCTGTTTTCTTCTGACTACAAATCAGCAACGTTTAGTCTAGAGACGAAAGTCTAAACAGATATTTTGAAAGCACTGACATGAGCAAAATATGTGTAAAGAATTTGTATTTGCCGGAGGGATTTGGACCAATGTGCCTGTAAACAATATGGAAAATGTACATTTTTCCTAAATTGTTTTCTGATTTTTAAAAATATTTTGCTAATTGCAATAACAATATTTAGTATTTCATCAATTTCTCTCCAATTACAATACAACTGTAAATTCTGCATATATGAAGTAACATGGGTATGTGAAAATTCACAGAAATACTTTCCTTTGCATACAGACGTATTTTCACTGTATTATAAATCTGTACACAAGACTACACAGAGAATAAGAGACGTCAAACCAACAGCTAATTCAACAAACAAAGCACAGGACATCTGGATGGCCTGAAAGTTTTTAAAGTCGTAAATCATTTCCTGGTTCATTTCAGTACAGATGGATATGTACCAAAATCTTTTTGTAACATTTAAATATAAATGTCAACGCATTCAACCATGTGGGCCAATGGGGTAGGTGAGCCATTTTTTCAGCAAATGTGGCTTCTTTTAACATGTAATTATATCATCAGCAGCTGGAGTTCCAGATTGATCTATAGGTATTTTTTTTTATCTCCCTTAATGAACATTTTCAGATGCTGCAGTCCTTCCAAGAAGCCAGGAACTCAGTGTTACACCTCAGCCTTCCTCTTCCCTCATAACAGATGGCCCTGCCACCTCATCTCAGATACCTTGACACTAATGCCGCCCCCCACCAGACAGGGCCATCTGGTCCATGAGACACCCCCCCCGGAGAGCATTCCATATCACCTCAGAATGGATCCCCCCCACCCCCGTCATTTGCTCGTTGATTAGCTTACAAAGGCAGCCCGCTACTGTATTGCGCAAACACAATAGATCATTCCAGTACGTCCCCAATAAGGCGGGAAACCATCCAATAGATGACTAAGATGAGCAAACTTCTGCCAATCTTGAGGATTTTAAATAAATTTAAGTAATATGCTTCATCTTTCTGTGGCTCAGTGAGGTATGAATACTTTCTGCAATCCACCTGATGTTCTTCAATTTTCCTACTGAACTATCTAGAAGAATGAAGTCAAGTGTACTAGAACGCTGTGCTAGCCTCAGTGGTCCTTTACTGCAATGTTTAAAATATAAGGCATATTACTGAAGCCCCATTTGTTATGGTTTGACCAACATTGAGACAGTCGAAGTTTTAATAGGACAGGATGCATTGCATGGCTGTTTAAAATCAGAAATTACTGTAAGAGTACAAACGTTTTATGCATTTCAGCAACAGCAGCATTACTAACCAGGAAAATCCATTTATCATTTTCCTGGAACGATATTTGACACAGTAAAACACATATACATAAATATTTTCTCTAGCTTTGAGTTCACCTAAATACTGTTTGTGGATCTGGATTCTGACGAACCAGATAATTCAATTAAGCTCTTAAACAAAAACAGGCAACTGGTGGAATGACACCGCGGTGGCCTAAGCCATTATTTTTGCCTTTAATTAGGTTCTGCTGAAATAAGAAACACAAACCAGCTGTTTTTAAACCATCACTCACAGTTTTATGTGCGGTTATGCGACTCCGGCATAAACATGGGGATGCAAGAGCCGCACCAGTTGTCTCGCTCTGGCGGCCATCTTGACATGTTTGTGATTATCGGCTAATTAAAAAAAGCACACAGGGGAACGAATGAAAGGAGGAAAATGAAACAATTCAAAAACACACAAGACGCAAGGTTCTGTGACATCATAATGAGTGGAGTGACTCTGGTGAATTAACTCAACTAACTAATTTTTTATGAAGAAACACATCTGTGCTCTTGATTTTAACAAAGGGCATGAAACCAGAAACAAATAAGCTGATTGTTAAGTGAAACAAAAATTGCATCCTGTCACATGGTGCATTTAAAAATTATTGATAACTCTTAGAATTATAAGGTACAGCAAGTTATAAATGAGGACAAAATGGCATGATGCTTGGTTCACACTGAAATACATTCTAGGGAACAATTTTTTTCCCAGTTTGGAATTCATCTTCTAACCTGTTATCCTGGTTAGGGTCACAAGGGGGTCTGGTGCCTCTCCAAGACAGCATAGAGCACAAGGCCAAGTCAATTAATATTTAATAATATTCCGATGTGCTCTTTGAAATATTCCCTATAAGGATAAAACAGCTGGTCAGGCTACTGACCGGCAAGTCACCATAGAGACCGTCAAAGACAGGCGTTTGCATTTTGAAAACCAAGGAAAACTATGCCGATAAGAATGACTGCTTATTTATGAGTAAAAAGTCAGACAGGTTTTATATTGAGATGTTTAATAAAATATTAAGACTCATTAATAAGAACTGTTACTAAGCTGCCGGAACTATCTATGCGGTTATATGAAAATAATCAATACCCATGTGACATCTGTAGACCAATAAGAAAATAGTACTTACCAAAGCCGCATATTTTGCTTGGTTGCTTATGATTAAGGTTAGGACTGGCCAGGGGTTCAAGTCATCATGTTAGGATTAGAGTTTTTCCCCATAGAAATGAATGGAGAATCCCCAAAAAGATAATATATATAAAGATATAAAAACCCGTGTGTCTGTGTGTGTGTGCATCTACCTCATTAAATTTGCATAATGGTGACAGAAGGGTGAGCCAGTCCCTGGAGCAATTGGGGTTAAGGCCCTTGCTCAAGGGCTCAATGGTGGAATCACTCTGCCGACCACGGGATTCAAACCAGTGACCTTCTGAGTCCCACCCCACAGATCTGCCCCCCCAACAATTTTTCTTTTTTAATACTTTTTTGGTCAGTGCATAATTCTGTGTATGTTATTTTATAGTGTTAATGTCTTTATAATTATTCTAAAATAAATAGAAAATAGCACAAATAAACATTATTGTGGGTGCATGTGTCCAAACTTTTGATTAGTATGTTTGTTTACTGTTATCTTTTGTCAGTTGCAGTCATGGACAATGTATGGTTCATAGATACAGTATTTAAACACAAAAAAACATTTTCTATAGTGTATATATATATATATATATATATATATATATATATATATATATATATATATATATATATATATATATATATATAACACAAAAACTGGTACAAAAGCCAAATACATATAAGAGTGGGAAAAGGAAGGTTGTAAATAAACAGTAATTGCAGGGTATACAGAGAGCAATGATATTTAGTCCACCAATTACACGTCACACAGCAGCTGGGACACGACGGAGGTGTGTTCTGACTTGTACAAGGTGTGGACAGGTTGTCATTGGCTGTGCAGAACGTACTTCCTGCACTGAGAGCAAGTTTGGTCTTGACAACAGTAGCTTGTGTCAGGCTTTACTTTCCTGACTTGTTGTGTTTCTTAATGGTTTCTTGAGACGATAATAACAACCTGGTTAAACTGAGCTTGGCTTTTACAAAAGATAGAAATAAGAACAGTACATTTTAAACCTTTTTAAATGGACTTTATTTTGGACAGGGTTCAGTTCATTTGCATTATTTTCCAGTCAGGCTTCAGTGAAATTGATAGACTTGCATAAAGAACTGTAAGAATGTATGAAAGTATTTAACAGGCATCATACTTTTTGAATGTGCCAATTTTCGTGCATATATACTTTATATCACAACTGAATTAATAAAAGGTCAGTATTCTTGAATACTCCTGGATACATGAAGCTGTGTGTCCTCAGGTGTACTAAGTCCAACTCAGTCTGACATATGGACTTCGGACATTCCTGACAGTCACTATCCAGCATTCTACTCCATGGAAACACGGGGCTCCTTTATCAGACCATTTCTTAATACAGCTAAATCTGTTTCATATGACTTAGCAAAAGGTCTCTCAAAGTTTACTGCAAGCTTCACTAACCCCCCCCCCCCCCCCCCCCCACCCAACCCCTATCCCTAGCTCCATCCCCCAGCTGATTCTGTTTTTCTTTTGGTCCATCTCTCACATGATCTCTGTAGGAGTTACACCATTGTGATTCAGATAACTGCTCCTTGAAGTTCCTTCCACTGGATTTTGTGGATTGTGATTGCCTGACGAAGTCTGTTGTTTTAATGTGGATTCAGACTGAAGATGGGATGGTATTTTCTAGGATCCAACACCAAATTGTTGTTTCACCAGTACTGTAAAGTATCACAATCTAATTTGTCCACTGGGGATGTTAAAGCTTTATCTTTCAGATCCAATCCCTTCCTTAAACATCATAGAGAACAACAACAGCGTAGTAAACCACTGATTGCCTTATTGACTCAATTGGTATCTTCAAAATTCTCACCAATAAGAGCCAAATTGTCTTTTTGATGTTCTGCTTCCCAAGTTTTAATGATTATCAAATACATATAACATTCCTATCGTGAGTTACTGTAGCTTACGCAAAGTAAATCGTTATCAATGAATGTATTGAAACATTGGCCTGTTATCTAATCTGATTTAATTTGTTATATAATACGATGCATCAACAAAGAGAATGAAAGATGATATCTATTCATATCTGTGAATCTCCCCTTTCACACCGACAATGATTTTCAGACTACATCTAGGTCTTACAACATAGTAGGGTACATACCAGTTATACAGGATAACAGGTAACGTGATGCTTAATGACCTGAAGGTTACTAGTTTAACCTCCATAAAACGATACTTTACCAGCTTTACTGTAAATCTCAGATTGTGCTCAATAGAAGATTCAACAAACTGACAATAGAGAGAACAGATTCCTAGTGATTTGTATAATGAGAAGGTCATTAAATTAATTAAAAATCAGCATCCGCAAATTAATATCTCAATTTAAAAATCTCAATTAAAAACTGCACATTGTGAGCTTCCTACAGCAGTCATTTTTGGCAGGGTTGCCATTTGGAAAACGACTGGAAACCTAATCATCCAAGACCAATGCAGAACGATACAGAACTTTCTGTAAATAGTACAAATCCTGGACCCATGAGCAGTGGAAACAGTAATATGCTCTAATGAGTCATCTTTCACCGTTCTTTCTAAATCCTGATTAATTTATACTTGGAGAATGCCAAAGGGCGTCTTCAACCCTTAATGTATGTTGGTACAGTAAGTTGTCACATGGAAGTCTTTCTGTCTTGTGATTTCTCTGCACAGTTGCATAACAGCCAATGAATATTTGGTAGAGTTTCATGAACACTGGAATAAAGTTGAACACCTTTAGCCTCCGCAATGAAAAATCATCAGACGTTTATAGAAAGTTCTGGAGTACAGCGTATGAAGTAGATTTCCACTTCCATCTTCCCCCAAAGACCTGGAGGCTTTTCTTCTTGAACCCTAGTCCAATATCCCAATATAAACTGTAGAATAGTATGATAGCATTCAACGAAGAAATTAAGCTTTTCTGAAGTCAAAGAGTCGCCCTTCTCCTTATGACGTCCATGATGTTTACATATTGTTAGCCGTTTACATTATTTTTTCCACCATCTGTATATATATAACCAATGGACAATACACTCATATACTAAACATCTAACATGATGATAGGATTAATGTGAAATGGCCTTACAATTGTTATTGTCATTAATAGGACTTTATTTTGAGTGAAAGTCCATCTACTTTCATAAGAGAAGGTGCTAAGAAAACAGGTTTTAAATATAATGATGGTAATATTTTTAGAGCTTTATTCATCCAAAAATATCCATATAAATCAATAAGAAAGATGATATCTGTTCACTGTCACATACTGTAATTTATAAATTGTCCAACACTCTTAAACACTAAACCACTTGGGCCATGGCTGACGTTGACTGGATTCTGATATATAGTACATTCTTGGGAATATGCTTTCACCACAAAAGTCAACTTTAATTAGACTGGTTTCAGTCAGTTGTTGGGCTAGTTATGAGACAAGCAAGCCCCAATTTGCGTCAGGATTGAATTATAGAAAGCCAAAGAGCCTTCATTTAACCTCCACTCAAATGTTGCTTATTTTCATATTAAGACTGAACAAATGATAATTCATAGATACCTGCAAATTTTCATTTTTCCAAACAGCAATTATTATCTGACTTCTGCCAAGAACAGCAGGCTGCGTCCGATGGAATTCCCCCCCCCCGATTCTGTTTCCCTCCTTACACGTGGAAGAGACTTTCACTCCTGAACTTGCAGCTCCTCCTCTGAAAAATCAACACAGACTCGGTTGCGACAGGGTAACCTTTTGTTCCCGCCGCCATCCGCCGCCCCCCCCCCCTTGCGCTCTCACCCTGCCATTGTTATGCAGAGACGGTAACGATGCATCCCTCCATCTCCTCTCCTCCAAGCTCTCTCTCTATCTCAGTCTCAGGTCTCTACTTAACTCCTCTGTGCTGGTGCCCAGTTTGCTGAAAATCTCGTCACACGGGGTCCCTGTTACCCAGACATCTATAACAGTATAAATATATTCGGTGAAACCGAAACTGGGAACCTGTATTTAGGGGTTCAAGTACAAGCCACAAACACCATTCACACACATATTCACACATCCATTTTTGTGTTAAAGATTATAATTATCTATACAAGACTACATTTGTAATTTGGATGTATTTGTATCAGACCCTTGAGTGTTATGGGATCAAAGTCTGTTTTTTTCAGTGAGTTAGGATCGTAAGTAGATAAAAATCTGATTTGTCTTTATAAACAACAGCTTGCACAACTGAAAACATACACTGATGAAGGCCTAGTTTGGGAACATTTGCATTGAACCCAATGATTGAACCCAAATAAAAAGGACACAAGCCACCAGTTTGGACTCAATCCTCATTGTTTCAATTGTCTTGCATTGTCTACAAATTGATGATGCTCAATCATCTGGGAAGGTAGGGCACTGCGACTTTTTTAAGTCTTTTTCCTGTACATAAAAATCACATGTAGCTTTACCAGTGCTGTGGAGCTGTCCACTACTTCTGGCATTCGAACTCTAAAAATAGCACGCCCACATACAGGGATACCCCCTCCCCTCATTGCCATCACCTCCATCCTGACCTCGCTATAGCAAACACCCTTGCCCCCCTGCCCCCCCCCCCCCCCCCCCCGCCGCCACAGGTGTGGGAGGCTGAGACATCTTCCTCAGCCCACAGTCATCCTCCGACATCGGCCGGCTGTGTGGCAATCCAGCTAGTATCACACTGCCTCTACCCCCCTTGGAGAGCCTTATTATTTTTAAAACCAAATATGTTGGGAATAGGTTTTGTCACTGTTTATGAGAATGTGTGCGTAGGGCGAGTGTTTGAAGCGATTCCGTGGAAACGGCCGATGTTTAGGACTGATAGTTTCCCCCTCTAATTGCTGGAAATGGCTTTCAGATGTTCCTCGCCGGCTGATCACTTTTGGACCGCGCTCTTGTCGTGTCTTATGAAACCACTTCAAGGATCAGCAGATGTAGGAAGATAACAGGCCTTAAAAAGCGATATAGGAATTAGTCTAAATGGCCGTTTGGCTGTTTAAAAAAATTACTGCAGAAAAAATTAATGTAATAGCGCATTTCTTCCTACATGAATTATGGTATGGGTTTTAAATCAAGGACATACCCATAAGTCTGGTCATTTTATCACTCCTAAAAGAGGGGGAAAAAACCCGCAGGTTATTAATTCCACTGAGAATCAGCGAACATGTCTAATTACGATAACATTTTTATGATTATTATTATAAAAATGAAAATCAATTATTAGCTTAATACTGGATGACAAGACTCCTAAATTGGATTTAATATCCTTTGTTGCCCCCTGCTGGAGCGCCATGAAAAGACACCCATCCTATGGTGGGAACAGAGAGGAAGCAGAGGCTGCAAGGTAACAATCCAGTGATGGGTGTTCCGGCTTTGATTTAACTACCAATTGAAACTTCCAAATAAATGCATTCTGACGTTTGTTTTTGGTAATAAGTTCCATACTGCTAAATAGCTCTTACAGTGACAATAAGGGTTTCTGACTTGATTATAGTCTGCTGGTAGAATCTGGAATGATTTATACTCCACATATCTTTATGTTGTTGTACTTTTATTGTAATAATGCACAAGTCACAAGGTCCGTCTCACTAAATAATGTCGTTTTATTTTTAAAAGTTTTAGTTTGGCGTCAGCGTCCCATAATAATGACGTAATACCACCATGCAGTGATATTGTGGAGTCCTACATTTAATCAGATATTTATATATACTGTATGAAAAACAGATGGCTTTTCCTGGGCAGTATAGGGAGAGACGTCGTGTTGTGTGCGCTTCAAAATCGTACATCTGGAATGGACAATCAGTGTCAAGGCTCGATTTTTACTGATGTTTTTTCGGTCTCTGCCCTCTCGGTCAATCATTACTACCGATTTAAAATAATATTTACCTTCGACTGTGAGTGTAAAACGTTTGTGCGTTTTATTTGGAGAGCTGAAAGTGGCTGTTGAAATGCTTATGCCTCTTTCTTTTAGATCGCACTCAGATTAGAGAAGCGGTGTTGCACCGTTGTATTAGCCGGTAACGATTTTACTGTGGCTGCCTCTAAATAACAATTTGGCAGCAGGTGCAATCTGGAAATCATCGCCCTGCAGAACAGTGGAGGGTAAGAGGGGAAAGGGGGTATCATTACGTTCATGGGGGGGTTCTGTGGCTTTTCTCTTTAGCTTGACAAGTTGTGATGTTTTGCTATAGTAGGATGGAATGACTTCATCCTCAGCGTGGGACAGGGCACCGTCAGACCCTTTCAGCATGTGCTGTTGATTTTGGACCAGGTGTCTGGCTCGCCCCGAGGCCGGGGAACAGGAGGTGCCTCTTAAAGCTTGTGGGGGTGGCGGGTAGCAGGGAGACAAGTAGGATACACTGATGGTTTGGGGGGGGGTATGTCTGCCACCTGTCCATAGCAATGTGCTAACCTTGACTTCACAGCTGGACGATTAACTGCAAACTACTTCTACTCTTTACTTACTTTGTCTACAGCTATCGCCCAGGGCGTCCTCCTACATTCAAGGCCACTGGCGTATTTGCCAAAAGCTTACTTTAAGGAGAACGATAGCTGTATCCATACTCCAAGGCGCTTTCTGGCAGGTTAAACTTCTCCCCGTCCAGAAGCAGCTGGAGATGTTCTTCACAGACCCTCATGCTACTAGGTGTTCTCGTCATGTCCCTAAGAAGCCCCCCTTCTCTCCCACAACTCCAACACACTGCAAGAAGGAGGAAAATGTGCATTTGGTTAAGAACCCCCCCCCCCCCCTTCCTGTCAAGGTGTCACGTTCAGCCTCTTCGATCACCAGAAAGCCCCCCCGCCCCCCCTTGCGGAGTCACTCGTGGAGTTTGTGAGCTGGACTGAGCCACGGGGGGCAGTCAGATGTTGGGACTGGGATCCCTGGGAGAGGATGTTGGTTTATTTTGGGAGCTGTTCCATCAAAAGACTCGGACGATGGCAATGGGAGTTGTGTGTCTTTATCTGTGAGCCTTAAAAGTAATTCCGGAGGGGGGTGAGGTGGGGGGGCTGTCTGTTAATCCTGGCTGTAACAGAGCACGAAGCACAACCTCATTTATATAAACAGGCTCTTTTCTGTCTATTGTAGATGTCTGATACAGACCAGTCTGTGCTTCCTGCTGGTTCGTTAACGAGGCAGACGTCACAGGAAAGGGTGCCCCCTGTTGGTGACGTAGTGACAGACCCGGCTTCAGTCGGTAAGCGTTCTGAAACTAAGTATGACCAACAGCGAAGACAAAATGATGCCAATACATCTGAATATTAATCTGTTTCTTTTTGCATGTATCTTTAAAGTGAAGATAATAATCTTACCGGAGTTTTCCACTTTCTGTTACATGTATCTATGTATCTAATTGTTCTGAAACTGCTTATCTAATATAGCAGTGTTTCCCAATCTGGTCCTCGGAGACCAACAGACGGTCCACATTTTTGCTCCCTCCCAACTCCCGGAGCAAAAACTTGAACTGTCTGTGGGTCTGCGGGGACTGGATTGAGAAACACTGTAGAATAGGGTCAGGATCATCCTGGAGCCGCAGACAGTCCATGTTTTTACTCCCTCCCAGCTCCTGATAGCTTTGCACCTGATAGGGAGCAAAAACATTGACTGTCTGTGAGTCCCTAAGGACTGGACTCAGAAAAAACACTGGTCTAGATGGTTGAACCATTGACATTGTTAAGCTCTTTTGGGGTTTCTCTTTGGGAATAGCACTGTAAACGTTGCTTAATGTAAAATAAATGAAAATGACTGAAGTTTAAAATAAATAGTTTTCCTCTATGAGTAATTCAGTTATTTTTCTCGTACTTGACAGTATGAAGAGGGAAAAAAAAACTCCTAAATATTTGCTGAATGATCAGAAACTGTGAATAGGCAGTTTTATAAGAACACACTGACAGAAAAATGCCGTCTTTCCAGATGGAGTCAAAGGGTCCATTTAGTCGCTATCTCGTCTGGGGGGCGGGGGGGGGGGGGGGGGGGAGGCCATCTGCCTGTGTGTTCTTGGGCTTTGTTTTTCTTATGTTTTTTTTTTATTATTTCTTCTCTGCTGCCCCTTTAATTAGTTTCCTATTCATAAAACCGCCTTTGGACCTGAAACGCCTGCTATTCGCCAGGAAAAATAATGAAGCCATTCTGAATTAACAGGGGGGGTGGAAACAAACAAATTCTACTCCAAAGCATGTGCTACTCGGGTGCTACGGGGAGGGGGGGGCTCTAGCAACAGCGGTTTGGGCCTTGTGTCTCCAGCTGGTCCCTGTTGCGATACACCTACCACAGGTTTGGATCCCTCAATCGTTTACGGTACCTGTTTAGATTTTACAGGCCAGACCCTCGGCTGATGACGTCCGCCCCTCTTCAGCACAGAACATCCGTGACATGAACAGTTAGTTTCGATGGCAGGTATTTACTTTTAAGAGGCTCTCCTGGGCCTTAATAATCAGAACTTTCAAAATACTCCACGCTGAGTTTACACTAAATCGCTTAGTTTTTTTTTTTCTTCTCTTGGAGTCCACCCATTCAGGGAGGGATTTTTTTTTTTCCTGCCAAGTCAATAAGAGGACACAGCCTCATTAGTCACTGATAATTAAATATCTCGAAATGTAAAACAATCCACTTAAACCTATAATCCACCGCATGCCGTCTCTGACTTGTCTGCCTCCTTCCCCTCCAGTAGGAAGCCAACTGACGGCGGTCAGAGATGCTGGCGTAGAAGTAGCAGGCAGAGCCTGGGCACCTTGGCGGTTCTGCCCATTGCCTAAAGATGCCAGTCCTCCCGTTCTCCTCCATCTGTCTTTGCATTGATGGGACTCTGTCACTCTGCGGACCTCTATAGCCCTCGGATGAGATACTTTAATCTGCGGCAGGAAGCTTCAAAGGACGGAAAGCCGGTCTGGGGCCTCCGTCAGTGCCTCGGGTTCTTGGGAGTGCAGTTCACACATTTTGGGATATTTTCACCATTCTCAGGATAACCGGAAATGGTTGCCACCTTCCAGCACTCAGATATCCCTTGACCTTGATTCCAAATAATTCTTTTTTCATTGGACTGTGACAGTACGATGGTCTATCCCCTTCTCCATGCCTCAGATCCCTCACGATCCCTCCGGTAAAAAAGAAATGAACAACGTTAGTGTGTGTCTGATTTCTGAGATGGGTGCCATGTTTTTCATGTTGTCTTTTCATTTGTGTGCTCTGCCTTATCTCCCCCGCTCTCCGCAGCTGTGGATAGACCCTGCAATGGATCTGTTATCTCTTCAACCCCCGCCCCCCAACCCCCCCCCCCACACACACACACACACACACACACACACACACGCACCACCCCCCCCCCCCCAATCTCAGCCCTAATCCTCCGCTGAGGACCCTGACGGACAGTCCCCAGATAAGACCAGAAATATGATCTTTCTGTTTGCTTTTGATGTCACTCACAACAAAGGGCAGTGAGGAATCTTCTGGAATATGCACTATGGCCTTTGGGCCATTCGAAAAGAAACTGCCATTACGTAGCATTATGTGATTCATGTGAGGGAGTTTTTTTTTTTTCCTCTGTTTGTTTACTTCTCCTCCTGGACTGAAGGTGATTGGGAGTTGTGTACTAGCAGTAGCAATTACAGAGTAGTATTTTGCAGTGCAGAGCACCTCTTAAGATGGCACCGTTCATGTGAATGCTTCTCCACTGTACAGCCACTGCGTAATGGCCAAAAAAACGAGCTTTCGGTGGGGAAAGAGGGGGAAAGAGGAAAGGAAACGACTCTCTTCTGACTTGTGCCCACACCGGGGCCTGCCAGTGTCTACGTTTGTGGCCGGGGCTGTCATGACGACGTTTAAATATAAGCGCACTTGTCGGTTTCGACGCGTTACATTCAGTCTCAAGCATCGCTCGTTGAGCATAAATGCTGACAAATTGAGTAAATGGCCGCCTTCGGTATGGAGAGCTTTTCCTGTAGTAACAGCTGGGAGGTATAATTGTCGTTTGTTCCATGATTAGATTGTTGGCAATGGCGTAGCAGTTGAAAGGAGGATTCTGTCAAGATGGGGAATATTACCCAGATAGAGGGCTTGGGTGTATTATTTCACTGAGGCGGTCCTGAGATTATTGAATATTAGCCTGAAGTGGTGAAGGCTGTTGCTGACAGATCAAATCAACAGCCTCCCTACCGCCATGAGTGCTCCATTCTTGGAGATACTACTGTACCTCAGCTTGGAGAACACTGCCTCCTTCTGTTCACTATTGGTACCACAGTTTCTGACTGATGTAGTGAGTACTGCTTAAGCATGTGTATATACATAGTAGCTCAGTTTATTGAAGTCTCAGATTACTTGAACTTTTATCTAAATTGTTGTACACTACATTGAATATGTAGTAACTTTGTCTGTGGCTTTGGGAAATAATAGAAGACATGTCAGCTGTAAATATCCAGGTTCGAGAATCTCACCATAACCAGTGAAGCTGGACTTGAAGTCTTCTTTTGTGCCGTGTCTTCGTATTACATCAGTCTCTGCCTGATCAAAAGTTATGTTGTATTTATTTACTTGTCCTGGAGGGGAAAAATGCATGAGATAAATGAGGTGATGTAGCAATGTAGCAGATTACTCTTCTGTCCAGAATTCTACTCTTTGCATTTGACGTGTAACAAACTAATAACGGTGTTCGCATAATACTTAAGCCCAAAGTAAATCCTAAATGACCGTTCGGAGCGAGGTTGACATTTGCAAAAGCTGATTTTGCAGTTACGCTTGGTAACCACAAGGGGGCGGCTTTGTAATGTGGATTGCTTGAAAAAGGTGTCTGTGTAGAAACTCCCCTGTGTATTCTCCTTACATTATACGTTAAAATGTAACTTTCAACTGCCTCACATGGTTGATATAAGTGTTGGGGGATACACATGACTTGATACATGTATGCATATTTTGTTGCAGTAAATATATAAATAGATCTAAACAGAAACATTAAGATTTTAAATTGGATACACTTCTGTACCAAAGAGTGAGCTGTTTCATACTACTGCTGTGCTAGAAGCATAGCAAATAAAGTCTAGAACAGGGGTCACCAGCATGGTGCCCGTGGGCACCAGGACGCCCCCAAGGACCACATGAGTCGCCCGCGGACCTGTTCTAAAAATACCACAACTCACCAGTGAGCAGCGTCTAAAATTTTATTTTATCCTGTTGCTATTCTTCTTTAATCACATTTGCATTTATATAGATTAAAAAATTTCAAACATGTTTATTATACATGAAGTTTAGATAAGTTTAGGAGGGTGTTTCAAACTGGTAGCCCTTCGTATGGCTCAGTACCCGTGAAGTAGCTCTCAGTTTCAAAAAGATTGGTGACCCCCCTGGTCTACAATATGTGGAAAATATGTGGCGACTTAAATTTACCTAGAATTGTAAAATAGTCTTGCATTCTTATGTAAACGCTGCTGCATAAGGAATAGCAAATATTCTTTAAAAACTACTTTTAAAAGACATGACATTATTAAAACATTAGCTGAACATTACCACTATAGCTGAACATACATATATTTATAAACATCATTCCACCTCCTCCCAAACACGAATTTTGCAGACTTGCATAAATATTTATATTCAGAAGCTTCACGGGTCCATTTTTTTTGGTCTGTTTAAAATTAAGTGTGTAAAGCGGCCCGCATTTGTATGTGTGGTACATAAGCGGGGCATTTTTCATCCAAAGGCCAGAATCCCCTGTGCTGTTCGATTCTCCATCCGTGTGAAACACTCTGCCTGTTGCGTGATGTCTCTCCGCTCTGGGGTGTCGACGTATGAGCGGATGAGGCCTGGCACCAATTAACAGCTCCACTGCCTTCTGTGAGCCTCTGTGAGAGGCTGTTGTCGCAAAGAAGCTTCACAGTTACCCTGTGATGTTTTCTGTAATATGCAGGCTTCCTTTACTAATAGTGCATTTATTTTTAACTCTGTTGAGTGTGATGAATATACAAAGAGCCTGTCTATGGTTGTTTTTTATTGTTACTGTTATTATTATTATTTTTTTATTATTATTATTTTTATTATTATTATTGTTGTTGCATTGTTCAAATTCACACAGAAAAAGATTGTACATTTTGTAGATTAATTTGCACAATACATTACTCAGTGTTGCTATATTTTGCTACCCATAATTTTGTGCATTCATCTATTTTTAGTCATCTGCAGGGATTTGGTAACATATGGTGTTTCACCTGAACTGCTTCTTTTTGGGCCTTGGATGAAGACCAGAGCACCTAAAGGAAACGCCACGTGAACGTGTAGCGAACAAGCTCTGCACTTTAAATGTGAGAGCCAGCGTCACTGCCCGAGTGTGATTCCACAGTCTAGCACTTCATTTATTAAATTGTTCCTCTGTCTATATTATAATACAATGAAGACCTGATTATTAGCAGCAGGGCTAACATTTAAATGCTACACTGGGGGGTCCCATAGTTGCCATAGAGATAGCCACAGTGTTTCACAATGAATTTATCTCGGAATTCCGGAACACATTTGAAAGGAGTTGCCCCATCTCACCTATGGCCCCAAGGAAGCTTGGCTGGCCCTGATTAATTCTATGCAGCTTCCTGTGGAACATGCAGTCCAGCTCACCTAATGACTAATCCCAATTTAACACCAGCTCCGGCTGATGATGTCACCTGGGTTTTATTTATCAATGAGCTGTTCCCACTGGCAATGAACCAGTGTTTTCCACCAAGGGGTGACTGCATGTGATTGCAGAGAGCCGGTCCTACCTAGGGAGGTAAAAATGAAGCCTTTGGGAACCTCTGTTTAGAGTTTGATGCTATTTCCTATAAATATTATGTATGTATGTTATATGTACATATATACATACACGGTATATTTTAGTGATACGTAGGAAGCGTTATGAATTGTTATATGTACACATTATGAGTGGCGACATTGACAAGAATGTGAGATGATGAAAACGTAATTAGTCTCAAGAAACGAAACTGACACTGAAAGGGGTTCGATGAAGATGGTAAATCCATCTGAACAACCGGAACAATCTAATTAGGGCTGAGTCGCGCTCACAGTCACGGCTAACCTAAGACGGTAAACAAGATTAAAATGACAGGTAATTTTTGTAGGTAAGGTATGAGCTGCAGAATAAGTTAGTCATCTTCGTTTAGGAAATGGGTTTCCATATACATTAGCTTTCCATACGTTTGTCTATAGAAAGAGCAAATTACATATAAATCGTTATTGTTAAGAAATACCAGCGTATTATTGCGTCAATGTTGTATTACACTACCAGCAGTGGCTTACTACTGTAAACATGTTTATATTTTAAAGATGTGGTCGCCTTTCTTACCGCAATACTGTCCTGGTTATTGCGTCATTCAACAAGCCGAAGAACTTTGGTCCTTCAGTCCACTGCGATGGAATATATAGCAATATGTATTAAGTAACGCAGTATGTTATCGAATTGCATTCCTACAGAATTACACCTCAGAACATTTGGAAGTGAATGTCAAAATTTGTAGCGATAATTTACATAATATGTTAATTTATATAACACACCCTATCGTATTAGCATAACTCCGGCAACACCAAAGCGAATGGGAATTATTTGTTTATGTGGCCTACCGTTTTAGCTTTTATAACATTAACGATCGGGGGGGGGGAAATAATTTGGCTATAGACAATTCTTCTTTTATATAGGCTAATAATTGGATACAAATAAAATAAATACTTAGCTCATGTTCATTTTCGTTTTCATTTAACAAATGGTTCTTCAAAGGGAATATAAAACATTGACAGTTACAGTCATAAACATCAACACAGCTATTTTTGTTTGTCAGTATTAAAAAAAAACTTACTGTGAAATGAGGATGCGATACGGTCATTAAGGCTCCCTCCTATTGGCCCAGCTGCCTGTCGATCATTGCCCATCTTAAACAGTGGTACAGTCCTCAGAATAATCTGGGTTTGCGGGTTTATCCGATTGCTTTCTCATTGCCGAGGATCTGGTCGGTCCATCCCGACTGATCTCTGCTACTGTCTTGAGGTCGCCGGCGCATCGGACTTTTACAGATAACGGGGACTAAGCAAGCTACCAGTCTATTAGGCTACAGTTTGCTGGAATTTGACTCCTCGACGCCCAGCAGATTATCCACAGCCTCGCCCACAGTCTATCAAGTGATCAATGAAATTATCAATGGGACTGAGTACCGGGCTTTGAGCAGATAACGAAATACCGGCGCCGGTCTCCGGAACTCCAGCATTCGGGAAATCACTGACTTTGACCGAAGAGGCAGAGATGGGGACAGTGCTTTCCATATCGCCATCATCGAGGAAGGGGGGCGTTGTTGATGTTAAGACTGAGGGAGGACACCCTAGTAATGGAAAGACTGAAAAAAGCATCAAGCGACAACCTGTATTGATACCGGCCCTAACATGGAAGCGGCTTGTTGCGGCTTCCACGAAGAAAAAGAGCAATAAGAAAGTAAATCCGACACCCAGCGACCCAGTGGAACATTTAAACAGCGAAAACCTTAAAAAGTCACAGCAGTCGTTCCCGGACCGGAAAGAGTCGCATCGGGATCTGAAGCTGGGCCCGCTTGCGGTACCGGTGCCGACGGTTCCCAACCACAGCGACCCACCCACTCAAACCCAGAGCGGTAAACAGCTTGACTCGGTTATAAAACAGCCTAACCAGCAGTCGATCATCACTCCAAGACGCGTGATTGTCCAGGCATCAACTGGTGAGCTCTTACGGTGTCTTAGTCAGTTCATATGTCGGAGATGCTTCAAACTGAAAGAGCTCAGTCCCAACGAGATTATATTGTGGTTCAGGAACGTGGACCGATCCCTTCTCATACAGGGCTGGCAGGACCAGGGGTTCATCACTCCAGCTAACCTGGTGTTCGTGTACTTGCTATGTAGAGAAGCGGTAACAGATGACATCGATAACGAGTATGAACTTCAAGCCACCTTCCTGACCTGCCTCTACCTAGCTTACTCTTACATGGGCAATGAAATATCTTACCCGCTAAAACCCTTCCTTGTGGAAACCAACAAGGACTCATTCTGGGAACGATCCCTGGAGGTTATTGACAAAATGAGCTTGAAAATGTTGCAAATCAATTCTGATCCACATTTCTTCACCGAAGTATTTCAGGACCTCAAAAACGAAGGAGAATCAATGGGCACAGTCATTAATAATCCGGAGCGTTGAAATGAACTGAGGGAAAAAACGTATTTAGAAATTTAATCGGGATGTATTTCATTCTGTGACTAAATGTAAGGGTAGTTTAAGTTTGAAGTTGAGGAAAAGACGCGGTGGAAAAAAACCTGCACATGAGTCATTGGATCAATACAAATTTGTAGCGTTCATTTCCCTATACGACGTTTTCATGTTTTAATCTTGTAAATACCTCGTGTTACTGTGAATCACAGTACATTGGGAATATGGTGAGGGACAATTAAATACATGCATGTCTAATTATTATTGTACTTTAATTGTAGCTTGCTGGTGGAGAAAATGAGTGTTAGCAAGCAGGCAAATGTTTAAGTGTTTTATTTTGATATTGATTTGTGTGAGAAGCAAGAGGTTTAGAAAAAGCTGTATTATGTTGATGCTGTGGAGCCGTACAGGCTTCTGGCCTTCAACGGACACGTTGCACGTGTATTATTTCTAACCTCATATCTGAACATTGAATGTGATTTTTTCCTTCAGTGGCAAACAAATGTTACTATATCATCATATGTGCCAATTGTTATAGTATAAAACGTGTCGTTTTATATTGTACATTTACACCAATATACATGTATAAAATATACCAGTACGAATGCTGTCTCGTCAACCGAGATAGCATTTGGAATTATCTTTACCAGCTACTTAATTTTGCAAAGGACAAGAAAGAAAATCTGTCATTGAATGTAAATGATACAGTAGTTTTATTATAAGTATGCGGTAGTTACCAGTAAGTTATAACTACTGTTATGATGTTTTAGTTGGATTATTCTAAAATACAGGCTGCATTTGTCGATCTGTGCCAGTATATTTTTACGCAACAGCACAGTGAGATTTATTCTAATAGGTAGTCGAAAAGTACGGTAGACTTCAGAGTAAGGATAATATTTATTCAAGAACTTATTTGATTTCTCTTTTTTAGCGTTGTGTGTTTATGAGGTGCAGTAAAATCTTTAAAATACGTAATGTATGATCAAAGAAAATGAAGTGTTCACGTTATCTTGTAACTTACATATACAAATACATAAACAAACTTGTATTACTTGATTAGCAAAAGCTTGAAACAAATGAAGTTTATGGACCTAAGCCCTGACCTGTTTTTCTATACTTGCGCTGAGCAGTAATATGCTAAATACGCTTCTGAATCCTCTTTTACAAAGTTTCCAACTTCTTAGTTTTACTATACTTTATAACGACTTAGAGTAAAAGGCAACTATTTTCACCTTGTAAAAGTCTTCTACCTGTCAGCCATTTTTGATGATACGCTCATAACATTCAGATCTAAGTAACACAGATCCATTTCTTACCGATGCTTCTCGGTAAAACAAAGCCCACTTTCATATGCAGTCGCTGACCCAGGTGCTGAAACAGACCTTTGGTTCGGCTTTGCTGTACTACAAAGAATGCACCCCAGACCTATGTTTCAGGAGAAATGTTTTTCTTAGCAACCACGAACATTATGTTTTGATCCAGTAACTGCAGTTTCATACCATACCATATGCAACTTCCATGCAGAAGTTATAGCCCAACTACAGTTATGGTTAAAAAGGCTGTTTATCGATATGTGGAACTGGACTGTATTTTGTGTTGAAACCGTAAAATATCTGGTTTCGCTGTGTTTCTTATCTATATTTTTCTGAATACATTGAGGTGCTTTTCTTTGTAAAAGTCATTCGACATCGTGCAGACTTCTCTTCCACCAGAACGTTCTAATAACATGAGAAGTCCTCCCAAATTTGTGAATCGGCAGATGTATCACGTGGTCTGAGTGTTCTTATATTTGATTGGCTAAAATTTGGTGCAGTCTGCTAGAACTGTGATTGTGACGAGGAGCTGCGGAGCCCAGCTGCCAGGTCAGAAGCGTTGCTGCGGGGACGTTCTCTCAGTCTCCATAGTAACCACTACATTTTTAAAAGTTGTTCATCCACAGTAAATGTGAGCTAGACCCTTAGTGCAATACTGCAGATGTTACACTGTAGAACCTGACAGTAACAGACTACTCCATTGGAGGACATTATCCAACATTTCATAGAATGAATTCACTTTTTTTTTTTTGTTGTCTAGCACCAGTCTGAGGAAGAGCAGTAAGTAAGCAATTGCTATCTCTGCAAGATTTAGTGTAGAGGTATTTTTTTTAACCCTTAAAAGATTAAAATATGCATCACACTTGTATTTATGCACTTTAATATTTTAACAATGTATGGACAAATCTGACTTGGCATCAATACCCTAATGGTGACACTGATCAGCAATGCTAATGTCACAGAAACATGATTCTTCACAGATGTATTGACTATGTTACAGAAAACACCGAAACACAGATTTTTCAAAGTTTGATGTTGACAGAAAATTATGGGGAAAGACTTGTGAATCCTACAACAAAATAAAATATACCAAACATTGATTTGTAAGATCCCTGTTTTTTTATATAGTTCACTACATTCTAACACATCTATGGTTATGATATTGAAAAAAGCATAATTTTATTTAAAAAACAACAAGATTCCAATATTCTTTCCTTTTATCATTGACAGGCCTTTGCTTTTTATGCCTGTTTATATGAAGGACTATTTTGATATGTATCAGAGGATATTTCTTCCTATATCCCGAATAATGGATATTGTGTGTAGGGTGACTGTATCCATCAATGACAAAATGATCAAAAATCAGGTCTATCTGACGTGCGTGGCTATTGTTACTGTATTATATTTTTATTTTTATGTAGTTCAGTGTATTTCTTGTATTACTTTTCTACCAACAGGATTTATTTTCCGGTTTATTTTATTGTCTCAAAACCATTTGGATTTATGTTCTGTTACTTTCTGTTCTGTTGCTGCTACCTGCACAAGCAATTACTAACTAATAATCCCTTACCGTTAAATGAACGTCTGAAGCAAAAATCTGTGAAGGTATCTCTTGTCAGGGGAAAGGTGGCTGTAAGTTTATTAAAAACAGCTGTAGAAAGTCATCATCTTAAAGGGAACCGTCACTTTTGAGTTTATCTTTGTTCTTGTTTAATCCCTGAAAGAACAATTAAGTCCTGGAATTCAAGGAAGGACTTCCTTACCCAGTTTCCTGTAAAAAAATAAATAAATAAATAGACCAGCGGAAAGAATGATTCCATGGTGTCACACAAACAATCTGAGATCAGTCGCGTGGTGTCACACTCTGAGATTTGACTGTCATAAAAAAACGTCTCACAAGGTCCCCTGTGTGGTCACGTTCTGGGCGTGATTCAGCTTGTGCCTGTCATAAAACTGTCACACGTGCCTCTGGTGACTTACTGAAGCACCATATAACAGAGGCCACATTGCAAGCTCCCACACCAAGTTTGTCTATGTTCTTATGAACTGGTATGTGCCGTACATCCAAACTGTCATTCCCTCATCTATGTACCATACATCTAAATTGTCTTTCCCTCATCGATGTACTGTACATTTATACCGTCATTCTCTCATCTATATATCGTATATCTATACTGACTATCCCTCATCTATGTACCATACATCTATATCGTCTTTCCCTCATCGATGTACTGTACATTTATACTGTCATTCTCTCATCTATATATCATACATCTATACTGTCATTCTCTCATCTATATATCGTACATCTATACTGTCATTCTCTCATCTATATATCGTACATCTATACTGTCATTCCTTCATCTGTGTACTGTACAATTATACCGTCATTCTCTCATCTGTGTATCGTACATCTATATTGTCATTCTCTCATCTATGTATCGTACATCTATATTGTCGTTCACTCATCTATGTGCCATTAATCTATACAGTCATTTCCTTGTCTACGTACAGTACCATACATCTATATGGTCATTGCATCACCAGCATTGATGAAAAACCTTTACGTAGCGTTTGCCAATTCTCAATTTCATAATGTGTTTATGTAAATATAACAATGCAGTCATCCTTATTAAATGAGAATTGTAATACAGTATTCCTGCAGTATAGTTATAATAGCCTTCTAGTATTCCAGATGACACTTAATGCTAGACCAGAGAACTTAACAATAGACTCTAGCTACACATGTTTACTACCTTTGTAGCCTCAAACTGGACTATTACTTGACTGAAAACAAAATGCACCATATTGTAAAACCTCAGAAACTGACTGTAATTATATTGGCAATATATTGTGATTATATTGGTGTTCTGCTGCCGTGACATATAGGCTCAGTGGACACACTGTTGTCTTGCATCTCCTGGGTCCCGCCTACTCAATCCCGCCTTTGCTCAGTATGTGTGGAGGATAAGTGGTTAAAAGATGAATAGATGTTCTCTCGTTGCTTTGATCTGTAACATGAGAGCAGCGATTGAACGTTTACTGTCCTGCTTTAATATATGGGACACTTTTTTAGCCTTTTTTTTATTGATCAAACTATCTATAGTTCATTATTAACATTGGAGTCAGTGTATTAGTGAAAATGATGATAGTCTACCAACTGCAATGTCTATAAAATCATGAAAACACAGTGAGATAACTTCACTTGCATTTCTTTTAGTTGCTGGTTAAACTAGGTGCTCTATAACATGTATTAAAATGGTTTGTTTAAGATATTAGCATAACTATCAATGCGCTATGCCCTCATAATGACCTCTGCCTGTTTCTAGGACAACCACCAGCATCTGAGTTGTAGTCAGCACAGATTCCATATGAATCACTCTCAATTCCTCTCTTTCCACCTGTATCTATTTTGAAAGAGTATTCTTTTAACAGGCAAAAATAAAGAGTAATATTCAATGGACAAGGGAAAATTTACCAAAGCTGATAGAGCTATCAGTCTCGGGGTCACGGAAGAGTTGGCCTGCATGTTTATCCCGCTGGTCATGTGGGCTACAAATCTGGTATTAGCCTGTGGTAATTGAAGTCGTTTTAGAGCATAAGTGTTTACTAATCCGTCTCCCCAGATACTTCCAAAAGTCACAGCCAGCTTTAACATAAAAGGCCTCCGTTATGTAAGGCGGCCTTAATCGTCTTATCCTCCTTTAGATGCCGTTAAATGAGAGAGAGAGAGAGCTGAGCTTGTATGGTTTGCCTTGCAGTTTACAGAGAGGTAACAGGAATGAGGGCAGCTCTCTAGACTTGCGAGATAAGGGTGTGTGGTCAGTTTGTATGCACACAGCATCTGCGAAATGTTACAGTCCATCTCTCTGCTTTTTCAGAAAACAAATGTAAAGTCGCACCCAAAAAACAATATCAATGTGCTTTATTATTATTTTTTTTTTAGAGTGTTTAATTTGTAGTTAATTCTTTGGGTTTAAAATTCACACATTTCAATGTCAGAGAAATCGCTTTGGCTTTTCGTAACTGCAGAGTGGGAGGTACATCTTGTGCTGAAATTTTCGAGATGGCATTAAAAACAGGCGGCTCTTGAAATCCACTGGCATTTGCATAATGGAAGGAGCACTGCATACGCACCAACGTACTATAAAAAGAAGTCTCTTCGCTACATATTAACAAGAATAACAGTTTTGCCTAAGTGACCTACATACATGTATGCCTGGTGCTTTTTTTCCGTCCCATTCTCAGTGGAGGGGAAGCATCACAGTCATCGCTGTTTGCTTTTAACACCTTTCAGCATGGAATTCTGCTTTTCAATGTGATTTTCTTTTACCGTGCACATCATTAAGCTAATGGGAGAATCGTTAGCATCTGTAGCATTTGTAGCGTACACAGTTACCTGATGTTTTATCGTCGAATTGGTTAAATCTAAGGAAACATTTTCGAAGGTTAAAGGTCAAGCTGGAAGGGCTACGGAGGTTTTCAAAGAACCAGGTCCTCGACTTAACGTTGTAGGACGAAGCTTAAAATACCGCCCCATTTTTCCTAAAAAAGGGAACCGTGTCTTACCAGAAAACAAAGCCGAACTAGGGCGAATGTGACGAGCGCTCCCTCAGGTGATGGGCACGCCCCCCTGCGGTTCAGCGTAGGTGAGCCTTAGCAGAGCTTATCGACAGATACTAGCAGAACTGGCGTAGCCGTCCACACAGGCGACACGGCGACCTCTGTGATAATGAGTGTGACTGTTACCAGGAGATCAGCTCTGCCTTCAGAATGTGCTCGACACATTACCGCTATTTGATAAAGGCTTCATCACACTTTCACCAGATAAGGCTTGGACATGTTCAGCCTCTGGGGCCCACTGTGATCTTCGTAATGCTGTTATGGCAACTTTTGTGTCATTTTCGAATGATTCTAACACTTAAGGCTGGTTCTCCTGTCCCTTGTGGAATATCAACTTAAAATGAAGATTTTGTCATAGTTCTAACACTTGTGTTAAGTAACTGCAAATATTGGATAAATGAATTTTTAAAATGTTACATTTTATTTCACTCCATTTACTCTTTTATGGCCAAAAGCTTGTTAAACCCCCAATTCCCGCCTCCCCCCCCCCGAAACCCCCACATATCCAGGACACATTATTGCGTGTAAGTGAATAGTGAATAAATGATGGAGTGGCATATTCGTTATATGTGTCAGCATTTGTTTTGACTTAATATGTCACCACAGTCATTGGATAGTTCTTTGGCCCATGTGTATTCGCTCATTGTCAAACTGCACTTTAGATATGTGTTTTTTTTTTTTGGAATTACAGTATGATTTCATCCGCTTAAATAGCAGTCATTTATACCATTTTGTTGTGGATTCCAAGATAGATTTTGAAAAGCTTTGACGCGTCTCTAACTCTCACTCCTCTGTAAGACAATCTAATGACTGTTCTCACAGCAGTCAGCGCCCCTCCAAGAAGCAGATCTCTCTCTCACAGCTAGGGGGTGCGGCTCATCCTGAGAAAACAGGAATCCTCCCAAAGAACACAAACAGAGTGACATAACTTGGGATCCCGCCAGTAAGAAGGGAACAACAATAGATCCTTCAGCTGGTCTTAGGCTGGAGCTGGAAGGTTTGTTGGCTGCGATCAGTCCTGAAGGTGTGACTGGTGCTAATAGCAGTTTATGTAGGAATAGACCTGATGTTGCCTCTTTTAATCTGTCATCACTTTACGTACTGACACATTTACAGATTATCCCATGTCTGCTTTGTTTGCAGTGCCTTTTGTTTGTCTACCAGACCTACAAATAAAGCTCCAACATAAAGGGACATAACTGCATAATTGTGCAGTAGTAATATTAGGTTCTTGCTTTGTTAGAGGTTGCTCTGTAGCTTCTGCTCCAGTCTTGCTTACACTTGTACCTGGGTATGCACTAGATGCTCAGCCTAACCAGATCAACACATAGCTGACTTCTTGACAGTCAAATGTTCATACTGTGCTATTTGCCAAATAAAGTAAGTACCATATATGTACCATAAATGCACAATGATTATATACAGTCTTGATGCATTGGTATGTTATGTAAGGTTGGAAGTACTAGCTTCCTGAAAGAAATGTTTCCATCAACACAATACATGTCTGGGAGTACCATGTCTCCTGGGAAGTCCTTATGGTAGATACCACTAAAATGTGCATGTGGTGTTCAACCTGTGTGTGTGTGTGTGGATGATGCTTGTATTACATTGTGGAGACAAAATGTACCCCACACTGTGATAAAAACCTGTTTTTTTTACATTGTGGGGACCATTTTTTCAGTCCCCACAAAGATCTGAGAATGCAATCAAAAAAAGTAATAATGCCAAAAGTCTTGTATTTTGTTTGGTTACTTATGGGTAAGGTTAGGGCTGGGTAGGGGTTTAGGTCGTCATGTTGGTATTAGAGTTTTCATCATTTTTCTAAATAGGAATCCATTATACCTTATGATTCAGCCACTATCCTACACACCTTATGTCACTTTCGGGGGAAATGTAAAAATCTGCAAAGCAGGAGCGTTAAGATCTCCTGAGACGCATGGAAACTCCAGCAGCCACAGACTTCAGCAGCTCATTAGCACAGCAGCACTGACACAGTCGTACATGTGCTGGATATAATAACATTTTCCTCCCACCTACGGTGACTTTCCTCATCTTATGTAACCACCCTATTCCATGATCTCATTTGCTTCTGATACACAGGATTAGAAGAGAATCCTTAACCTGTTAAACAACAGCACGAATACATTTGTTAGCATAAAAGTCAGCAGAATGTTTTCTCATATTAGTGAGGTGATTGCATGTTCAGGTGAGACAAGGTCAAGGTCAGGACAGATAATAATACAACACGATTGCAGATTTCCATCATTTTTTATTCATTATATCACTATTATGTCATTCATCTAGTACAAGTTGAATCCTAATACAGCTATAACCCTGATTCATCTTTTCTTTTCATTTTATTTCTTAATACGTATAAAACACCTTTTACAATCCTAATCTTCTTTACAAATACATTGTAACATTTTAGCCATAACAAAGACAATATATTATACATGTGTGTATGTCTATTTTAATATGAATCAATAATACTATTGAATATTTGTCACCCAGATGGCAGTGAATGCAGAGCACGTTAGCCAATCTCAACCAGTCTCAACAGGAAATGGTTTGAAGATGGTTGCTATAGCACCCACCAGTGCCGCTAAATCACTGCATCACTGAGGGACGGGGTGCGGGGGGGGGGTCTGCTTTATGACTGGAAATGAGGGTCATATAAAAGGACAGAATAGCTTTAAAAGTAATATAAGCATTTTAAAACATTTAGCAACATTTCAAGATGATTTCTGCGTGGTTTCTGTTTGAACACAATGGTTTATTTGCAATTTAACAGGACTGATTTTTGATATTTTAAAATAAAATCAATGAGATACTGTATCCATTCTGTGTGCAACATAATCCGTCCATCTGTGCCCATCCAGTAAATGTTTTTGTTTAATGAAATAAATGGCTGTAGCAACTTTACTGTCAAGCAGCATACATTATTAACAAAAGGTACCATCAATATTCAGGATAAAGACTTTGCCAGAACATTTGGAAATGATAATCCCATATAAAATAAGAATGGTTTCTTATTGTCACTTGGCATCCACTTAGAAATATTACCCAGGCTTTCAAAAGATGATATTTGGAAATGAATATCAGTCAGATCAAGAAAGAAAGAGAAGAACCTAAATGAAAACTAACAATTAGTATTGCTCTTGGTGTAGAAGTTTCGTTTTGCGATGATATGAATAATATCCATATATGTAGAAAAACAAATTTAATTTTCTGTTAAACTACTACATGAATCTATAAATGTAGCTTGAAAAATCAAATGAGTAAAATGTATAGTAGCTTTTTTCCCCTGTAATCCCTGTCTTTTGTTCTGCTGTTTCGTTACAATTCGTTACATTACAATGAGACAGTGCTCATTATTTTAACCCCTCTTTTCTGACTCCGTTTTCATATCAAACTATTCATGAGCAAATAGCGCCCCCGTGTGGCTCGAAAAACATTTTTTAGTTTAAAAACGCTTTGAACCGGATAGGCATACCCTGGTCGTCCTGAAACCTGGGAGTTGTAGGTTTCTTAGCAAGATAAGCCCTGGTCTCCTTGCGTATCACCCTCATCTGACGTATAAGAGTGTCGATCGAACATTTTTCTGGCACTAATCAAAACGTACTGAAAATCAACTAGTTTGTGTTACATTAATCAGCACACAGATTCTAAACTGTTTTTTTTACCAGTTATAGAAATAAAAAAAACCTTTAAAGCGACTTAACTGTATAATGAAGCAGCTTCGGTTGTTTGACTTTGGAGGTAAAAACTCAGTAGCAGTGAATTTTTAAAAAATTCTAATTAATGTTAGTTATATTAGGCCTACTTCGCCAAAAATAAAATTAAAGGTTATAAACTCTCATTATAGTTATTTAAAACCAAACTTTATCGAATTTTCTCAAAACTCACAGTAAAAATAATCGTGGATGTTTTAGAAGCATTAAGGATGTTTGCTTTAAAAATATCAGGCCGAGAGGAAATAGTTACCGTAATACCGTAATAAAGTTACATAGCAATTCTAATAATAAAATCGTTTTCGGCTCGTAATCGTGAAAATTACGTTGTCAAGAACAAACGTGTAAGCTAAATGTGTGGTTACCGTGGTATATGTCGTGTATTATAAGATTTCAAACGTACTCAAGTTCATGTCGGACGGTTCTTCGTCTACTCAGGCGTGCAGACATCTTGTTGTGCATTAACCCATGTTTTGAAAAAAAAAAACAAAACCATTTTTTTAAGTATTAAAATTAAAAATGAAAAAAATCGTGCGTTACACCAGTTACTCATATCATATATTTTATTAAACACAGCGGTAAGAAAACAGAGGAAAAAGTCAACTAATTCCAATCTACAACACCAGGGGGAGCCAAGCGCCTAATCTTGCCGCTTTAATACCATATCAAAAACGCACAGTTGAAGTGCCCTGTAAGGTATTTGGTGATTTAGTTATAATAGTAATAAATAAATTGCACATTGATGAATACTGACTCTGGAAAATATCCAATGACCGAAAGGTATACCTTAATTAAACGCCTTGAATGCACAGCATGTAATCACCTAATTTCGACTGCTACCGTGTGCATAACCACATTATTTGACAAATTTCACAGTTTTTTTATGAAGTGAGAGAAATATGAAGTTTAAAACGTAAAAAGTTCAGTTGTAGTGGTTACTTATATTACTGACATTGTTGATATTGTTAACACAGCTGATGTGAGACGCGGTTACGGTGCTAAACGGTCCTGGAGGTTGCAGGTTATGGCTGTGGTAGAGACTGGGTGGAGAACCGGGCCAGTAGGAGAATCCAGAGGAACCGACGCCTGGCGCCACCAGGTTGAGTTTAGAAATCCCAGAAAATGGAATCGGGGCAAAATTACTCTGAAACTTATAGAGGGTATGTTCAGCAGACGACGGGTGGCACACCTGAGCTAAGCCATGGAAATCAAACTTGTAGGCGTACCGCTTTCCGTGGACCTTTGTCATGATGTTTTTGTCGTAGTAGTATCGGAGAGCGCGGCTGAGTTTGTCGTAGTTCATGTTGGGCTTGCTTTTCCGCTCGCCCCATCTTCTAGCCACCTCGTCGGGGTCAATGAGTTTGAATTCTCCGTTGGTTCCTTCCCAGGCAATGCAGGTTATGTTGGAGCTGTCGGACAAGAGCTCGAGTAGGAACTGCCATAGCTGGATCTGTCCGCTACCTAGTATACACATCATTTGTCCGTGATCAGAAATATTTTCATGAAGATAAAGGAAATGGATTGTGCGCTATGATGATTTAGTCCTAGTCTATAAAAATATAACAAGCTTAAGGCTACGCTATTATTATTATTATTATTATTATTATTATTATTATTTTATTATTATTATTATTAAAGTAGTAGTAGTAGGCTAGTAGTAGTAGTAATAGTATCATCATCGTTTTGGTCATTATTATTATTATTATTATTATTATTATTAATAGTAGTAGTAGTAGTAGTAGTAGAAGTAATATTTGCTTGGTCATAATGTATAATGGAAATGACCATGCGTATCTTCTGAAATATTAGATACCCCAAACATTCTGAAAAGATTTCATTCTTAAATTTGATTCTCCGTCATCTTTTATTTTTAATTTGGCTTGTCTTTTTTATCGTGCATACTCAAACTACACTCCCTAAAATATAAAAATTAGCCAATAAATTACCCGCGGTCCACTCTAGCCTATACTGGGGTTTAAGGGAAAAAATCCCATTACCTGTGTCATGCGTGTCGTGTTAAATTTGTACGAATAGCAAAGCAAATAAAACTACACTCGAGCTTAATTGTAACTAATTGTAAAATTCTTATTATTAGCACAAAATTCATTTTTACATGGAAATTTACACCTAAAGGAATATATAGCAATGCGAAAATGTTTGCGCCTGTGTTTTATCTTGCAGTTTTTGTTTTTAATCCATCATAAATTAGTTTTATTAAATTACAAGAAAATCCCGATTTAGCACACAATTAATTGTATAATTCAATTTTAAAATATTAGATTATTGATGCATAATAGCAACAAAAATATTTATGGGATAATAGTTATGGTTTTCAGTAAAACTGCATAAATTTTATACATAAAATGGCAAACGTGTACGTCTTTTACCTAAAATAATGTGTAATGTTCCCTAATTTCTCCAATATCCCTAATTGCATAAATTAAATTAATACAGCTATCCTTCAATCACTAAATACCAAATAATCAGTTTTCTATTTTTAATAAATAAATCACACAAATTTGTTAACGTGTGTTTTGGTTCGGAAAGTGGAGGTAAATACTGCACAATGCACGCGATCTTACCTTTTTGCACCCCGGTATTAATTGGACTCCATGAAGAAGCTTTTCCTTCTTTCAAAAAATTTTCAGCTGGCTCTGAAATGAACATAATACACATTCATTTTGAAAATGCAGTAACTTGTATGGAAAATACATTAATCCTTGTGATATATATATATATATTTCTCAATAATCTATCACATATAATCTACAGCTTCTGTGAGAAATGTTTCTCAATTATAATAAATCCGTTTCTTTTCTTAAATTAAAATTTTGAATGTTGCGATGTATTTTACGGTATAATAGTTTACATTCCCCCTGTCCGGGTTTTTATGCATTTGTGATTTTTTCGCTAGAACTTCACTGGTTAAGTCAGGAAACGCGTCCAGGAAAAAGGAAATCCGATTTCCGACAAAAGACGAGAGGTGTTCCAACAGTAGATAGAAAAGGCTAAACGATCGTCGGCACGAGGCACTGCCATCACGCGAAGTCTAAATCTGCTTCCTTGGCGTTACAGATATTTAAAGCATAATTTCCGATTTTGCACAAGAACGTCTACCTGAAAGATACATGTTAAACATAAGGTTTCCTCCACAGTTCTGTTTCATTGTAGCTGTTTGATCAGAAAGGGCTCTCTTTCATTCGGGGGGACGATTTTTATTAAACTTTATCTCAAAACTATGATCTGGAATAAATGTGAAACAGATTGAAGTTTCCAGGCAACAGTCTCGAGTCCCATCTCTGAGACAATATTCAGACAGCAATTTCCTTTGCAGCATTGCTTTAATTAAAAGAGCAATTTACCTTTGTCATCCTTCCCTGTCTCCACAATAAAAAGGGGGCCTGATAGAAATTCTGCTTTATCAATCCACTATCGGGGTTTAATAAAGTTTCCGCGTTAAGATCAGAGTTTCTATGGAGCACTGGAGTGTTTGACATGGAAACCCGTTCAGATCCGCTCTCTTTTCCGCCTATTTAACTCTTTGCAAACAAAATCGTCTGCCTATGATTGGAATAGAATATTTACCTTTGCATTCATGCTTCCGCGCATCTTCGACAACAAAGACATTGTACAGTTGGATACCTAATATTTTGCATTTTTGGTAACTACAAATTGTATGTTATTGATTAGAAGCCAGATGGTATACAGACACTAAAATGGATCGATAATTGCAACACCTGTAGATACTGACTTCGCTCAGCAAATTAAAACTATATCCGTGACGTGTTGGCCTATTTCTTCATTTTGCATAAAATGTACATTACGTGACATTAAGATATTTACATTGCGTATTGTAGTTTGTCCAGAACTTCAACATCGGCAGTAAATATGTAGGGCCTGTATTTTCTCGCAGGTTGGTTTACAATCCTACTAGTAAAAAATAAACCGTTACTTATGTGTTAGTTAGATTATCCATAACATATATATGCCTAGATGCCTGTATATAGGCCAGATCAATCTTCAGACGGTTTTTTGTGTTGATGTCATTAACGTAAAACAATGGTTCCTTTTGGCAGGATCCTTTAAAATTAAACTGAATGTGAATTTCGTCTCAGTTGGTTTTGAGAAGTTAGCGCTAAATGATGAAATAACTGTTTCTTTCTAACACTGCCATAGCATGTAAGGGCTGATGTGGTGAGAGCTAAACTTACATGCTGTAATGGCGTGTCAACATCAGAATGTGAAACTGCGTCCCCAACAACCCCAGCAGCAAGCTGTCTGGCCGGGGAGCGACCAGATGGCGCAGACCTACATTCACAACCAGCTGACTGCCTATTATAAATAAGCATCCGGTCAACATAAATTGGACGTCTATCCATTCAGTGACCTCCCCGCCGTTTATCGGGTACAGGGTCCCAATTATGAAGTGCATGGCTGTTTCATTCACAAGCCGTCCTCATGAACAAAATGACATTTTGCAAATAGACTTATCGTGAATGTAAATATGAGGTGTGGGTTTTAAATGGGGTTTTAGCGACCATGTTTTCAGGTCCGGTCAATTCTATAGGTGACATAGGCAGCCACATACGGCGCCAACTTATGAGGGGGCGCCGACTTGCAATTTCACTTTACCTCGGAGGGGGGTGGAGGGGCAGCAGGTGGTGTTTCCGCACGGGCTATAACCAGCCCTGAATGTTTTCTCCTCCCCTCTCTAACGTGGCGTTATCTGCTGTCCCTATATATTTGACCAGGGCCGCTGATATAGTCAAACTAAAACAATTACATTACAAACAATTATATTACTGTGCAGTGTTTGTTATTGATGGCTTCCAGTATCTATTGGCCGATTTGTTCTTCGCTTATGTTTGTGAACACAGCCTGAAAGGCATTACCGGTAATCTTATTAAGCTTTGGGGCTAAACGCCAGTGTCGACCAACTTAATATAGACCTACTCTAAATCCGAAAACCGTACACCACGTGGTTTTTATTACAATTAAATGCGCTCGATTTTCTACAAAAAGCGTTTGTGTACTTTGTTAATGTTCGACTTAAACTATTTAAGAAATGCGTCTTTCAGAGAAAATATCTAGGATACTATTAAATGCGACATAATCCCACAAGTGTTTTTAAAAATAGACAGTAAGTCTGAGGCTTTTGTTTTGTAATAGCCCTATATACGTTTCCAGCAGTCATTTTGTACCCTGTTTATTCAGGAAAGCAGATCGCGGTGGCGCAGCCCCGTAAGATAACATTAATGTACCCTGTAGACACATGATCAGATCGCACAAGGCGGCTGTGCGTTTTAAATAAAATAATGGTTTGGTTAATTTGTTTTGCCCTTTTTGTAGGACGACAGCAAGCAATTAATTAAATAAACATAACAAGTGAAAGAAACAATGCAACAATTCGTGGAGGCAAATATTTTTTATTACTTATTACATGACTCACAGTGCTTATATGTAGTAGGGTAGATGTAATAAAACGGAACAGCATCACATAATCGATAAGATGTGTACTTGCAGATACGGATTGTAAGTAAGCTGTTATATACTGAGAAAGAATGAGTACAGAGATGTTTTAATTTTCAGTGTTACTTTCTATTCCCTCTTTGAAGCGACAAAGTAAAAAATTATATACAAATATACTTTACTGCCAGTATTACTCCAGCGGGCTTTGTGTTTTTAACGCGGTGGCACTGTAAGATAAAGGATGCAGGAGAGATAAGACGGCGTCTATGGTGTTATTTTTCTTTAAATATTATTAAATTGTCCCTTATCGTTTGAGGACACCACAGGGATGGGTATTTTCGAGTGAAATACGATATGTAAATGAAAATGAAGTTACATGGTACTCGGATCTGTATACTATGATGCACTAAAAGCAATACGAACATGGACATAATGAAACAGATGCCCTTTGAGTTTCCTTATTCTTTTCTCCAGCTACTCGCTGCTTCCGGCAGAATTATTTCCAGCGTCCAAGACTTGCTTTAGCTGCCTGAGTCTTTAAACAGGTCGCAGGCAACTTAAAACAAGCCTAGAATGCAGGATAATTTCAAAGGTCGAGAATGCAGGATGATTTAATACGTTTAAATGCTGCTGCTATAAATAAGCACTAATAGATGTTAATAAGGTTGCATACACATACATTAACTACTGTTGGGACCAGTTATGTTACCTCTTCACTGGATATTATTGTGGAAAATCGTTATTGGGAAAAATTAAAATATTACAAAGACATTATTAAACACTTAGGTAATTTACCAAAATCCGGATTTTGAATATATATATTTTTTAAAAACAAATGTTTGAGTTTAGTTCCACATTAAAATCAATGATGAAGTCTGGGCAGTGATATTGCATAGGGCCTACATAATTCCCAGAATTATAAAAAAGTAAACCACTAACTTCAAACAAACGTTTTTGTCAGAATTATGTATGTCAACATACCATTCCCTGATCGAAATAGTTAGGAAAATAAAAACCTACTAAAACCCATTGAAGCTGCGAAATTCAAAACATACAAAGTCTACCTCCTTATAATGACCTATCTCTGGAATAAGCACCTGCTTGGATACCATCCATCTATTCGACTATAGTTTTCTATTTCTTTCTCATGGATTAAGATGTGTTTATTTTCTTTCTGCGTTTTTATTAAGAAGTGAACTTACCTGGTTTGTCGGGTTTTCACGTTATAGGAATGATTAAAAAAAACAACTCTCTCTACCATCTGACCAACATGGCAGTGTTAGATCTGAAATGTGTGCCTGTTTAAATCAACTGGAAGAGGAAAGTATATTTGAGAAAGGTGTGTTTAGTTGAACATTTATAAGGAGATCCTGGACTGGGTGTGTGACGGTGTTTTTCTGAGTTGGTTAAATGTACATGGCCCAGTCCGGTGTGGGTGTGTGGCCCCCAGTGAGCGTTATATACAAACAGGCTGCACAAACGCTGAGGCGGATTCCTAGCCGGATGTTACAGTATGTACTGTAACTCCACACCCGCCACGCCTACTGGTTTTAAAACAAATCACTCATACGTTATTTTCATTTAGGCCTTATTACGCATATTAACTTATTTAGTCCGTCTAAAAATCAGTTTTGTGGAGCTAGAATATTCCAAAATAAATCGGCTAATAAGAGCCATAAAGCGCGGCGGCTTAGCGTCTGCTAGTCGTCATGTGCTGCAGCGCGAAGGCGAAAACAGGTATTTGTTTGAGTCGAGTGATTTTTAAATGAGCTTTTACGCAATCGTATGACTCGCTTTCTTCTTATACACATTTTCTGGTATACAGTCAGTACCCTGGACAGCTCATTCAACCAACATAATTATAGATAGTGACCTACCCTACAGCAATGCGCAAACTCTGCGTGACAACATTTGTCAAAATGAAAGAGAATTAAATTAACATATAGCCTGTTTCAAATGATTCCATAATAAATATGTGAAATTATATAAAACTCAAGCATGTTATAAAATATTTTATGAAGGTGGAATTTTAAATTGTAAAACACTTTATTACAAATGTTTATATCGACATAAGTTGCCAGTGAGTCGTTTCTAATTCAACTATAGGATAGATAAACTCTCATCAGTTTAAAACTTAAAATTTCTGCTTAGATTATCTCATCGTAATAAAAATAGTGGCGAAATCAGGAATGATGAACTCATGCTTTTGTTTATTAAAAGTACAATTCAACAGATAGAATGTGCATCTTATTCCTAACACAGTGGTGGGTACTTCATCTACAAATTACAGTGCCATAATTTATCGTCAGTCAGGACAAAGGAGAATCTATTTTTGAAGGCAAAAACCTAGAACTGAAAATGAAAAATGCATGTTTTACTTAAGAAAATGTAGTTTAAAGATAAAGGAAAAGAGAAAACAGCAATGCAATGTTGTTCTGCTGGACAACTGTAAGCTTCTGTCCTGACTTAGTCCAGTGCGCCCCTTTTATGGATGGGAGGTTAAATAATAGTCAATGAGCCTATGGGAGCAGTTTTTTCCATCTTTGGAAAAATCCTTCATTTCCTACTTTATCACATGTTGTTTCACCATATGGGGCACATCAGAACCATTCTCTGGACTTAATGCTGGATCCTGCGAATGGACTGGATCTGATGTGTGTGTGACTGGGTGCCGTATTCATTGAAGTTTCTGTATTCTCCTTCACGCCGGTCCCTCTCAAGGATGTACTGGTATCCACGGTAACCAGGATACTGGTAAGCCACCCAGCTGTCAAGGGGTCGACACGGAGTAAGTTCTTGGCTTAAAGTCTCCTGTTTCTCATCTTACCTTCAATACTAAATGATTATTTGGTAAGAGGGTGCCTTGCTCACCAATTAAACACGTAATGTAAAACCTCCAGGTCCAATTGACTTTGAATGTTGACTCCTGGACATGTGTAACATAGCTGATGAAAGGAATCTATGATATGGATGTTTGACTTACGCTCCAGAATTGACTTTGATGGAGGGTACCTCCTTGCTACACCAGCCCATGGCTTGCAGTGAGGGGTAGTCATCACAGACCTCAAATTTGTGTCCCTGGAGATCTTTGCACTCATGGAGGGTCACCTTGCTGTCACTGTGGTTCTTTTGGGGGAGTGAAAATGCTTTGTTATCATTCATTCCATGTCAGCCAAACACATAATGTCACTTCCGTCTCCCTGCATTTTATTTTATTTTTTTCTGGGTTTTTCTTGCGATGGCAGCAACAGATTTTTTAAAAAGCTGCTTTGGAAGTTACCTTGTATTTTTTATTGTTTTACAATTTACACAATAGGAAGTAATGCAAACATCATACGAAGATGTGTTTCATCCAAATAAATGGTCCAGATTCATTCAACACCCATTCCAGCCCCTAAAGGCTGAAACACACATGGAGTATATTCAGTATTTATCAATGTATCATGACAGCCAACTAAATTTGAAGAGAGCTTACAGCACATCTGATTGGTCTAAAAGAGAGCAGGTGTTCCGTTCTGTAGCCAATGTTTCCACTCCATGCTTCCCAGTGAGGGTAGTCCCCTTTCTCCAGGATGAACTGCTGGCCCTGGAGCTCAGGGTGCTCAAACCCTACAAATCTGAAAGAAGTTTAAACAGATAAAGACAGGAAAAGGTAAGTGCAGGGGAGAGATGGAGGTACATCCGGGTGCAAAGATAAATAGATATTCTGAAAACAAATGTGGCACAAATCACCATTATGACACCCTGGGTATTTGGTCTCACATCCATAAATTAGCTAAATCAATCCCTTCTGCTTTGGATAGTGCCTAGAAAGCAATTAAATTCTGCATGATAAAATTACGAGTTAATTTTCCCACAAATCTAATCCCTGACAGATATGCAATTAAGCAGCGCAGTTCACACATATAATAGTAATTTCAATTAAAACACAGCACAGTGGGCCAATGGGAGTTGCCTTTCTTCTATAAACTGACCTATAACTTATTATTCAAAGTAAACAAATACTTTACATTGTCTAATTTTCACTAGAATTAAAATACTACAGAAATACCATTCAATATTCATAAGAGACTTCTATATGAGCATACTTGCAGCTTAGTGTTTCTGAAGCTTATCTTTGATGGCACTCAGGACCACAACCCTGACCCCAGAGCAGTCACACTGGCCCGAGGAGTGACTTACGCCCCATTCTCCACTTTGATAGAGCGGATCTTGCGGAAGCCCCTCTCCAAGATGTTCCTGCACTCCTGCATGAACTCGCAGCGTTTGCCCTGGAAGTTCTCCTCCTCCCAGACCGTGATTCTAAACGGCCCCCCCTGCTCCGTCTGAGTTTGAATATGTAGAGTGTTCATGGCAGCTCCTCTTGCCAGTGCTCTCCCTGTCTGGGGGGGGGGGGGTACAGAAAGCATCAGAGACAGGGTACTGCGCTTCACTGGAAGACCCATCCATCAGTTTATCAATGTGTAGAAGCTAACATCTGAAGATCACCAACAGCCTAACAGCCTTAATGGAATCTGAAAACCTAACCTGGTCTGAACTATCATCGCCAAATGAATAATAAGATCTATCAGCCATCCTCATCCCCCAGCATCCATGTCATAGCGCTCTTTACGGAAATATAGGAATCTTTGCTTTGCCCTATTCTGGAGTGGGGAAGTACTTACGTATCAACGTGAGACAGGTCTCCTATCAATGGGAAATGAAACAGGCAGCAGGGTATCTAATGCATTTATAGTCCTGGTCTCCACATTTAGTGCAGAATTTGCACAAGCTCTGCACACTCAGCACTGTCTGAAAAGCCGCATTAGTCCACACCATTGTCAGGGGGTTTGTTGCTGTCATTGTCGGGGATGCGGGTTCTTCTGATTCATCAAAACAGTGGTCTGCCCATCCCCCCCCCCCCCCCCAACCCCCACAGCAGCTGGCTGGCCACATTGGGAATGTACTAACGTGACAGTTTGATCGGGAACTGGGGAAAATAATGCTTTCAGAAGGATGGAGACTATGAGCGAATTAAGATGCTGCAATTTGCGTCCTTTGGAACTGTAGCGCATTTTCCAGAAATACAGGGAGAACATGAAGATTTTACTTGAAACCTAATTTAAGACTTAAATCACCTTTACTACATAGACAAATTATAAGGTTATGTCCACCAATCAATCAGACTTTATACCCGTAATTCAGTCCACATCTTACCCTGAACAGGTCACCTGCCAATTAGACGCACCAGCAGACTATTTCCTTTATTTCATAAATATTGTTCCAATACAGCTTCCTTTTATGAAGCATTGCAAGTTTTTCCTGATCATTCATTTATAAGGTGTAACTGTGTATATCAACCCCTTGCCTGTAAGTCACAACTTTGTATGAGGTTTGGATTTGGTTTACTTCCCAGTATTGTTTCAACCCTTGCATGTTTTTAGAGTTTATAAATTTTGGATTGTGCTTTTGGATGTTAAAATAAACAGATATATACAGGAGTGTAACACCAAATTTTGGACCCTGGACCCAGCAAAGCACATGAAATCCCTGCTGAGTCGATGCATAAATCCTTCCTCAAGTGACATCTTGTGGTACACTGATTTATTGCAGGGCCTACTCAAAATCTCAAAATGGTGGGTAAAAACAACCGTAGTAATAGAAGCAACTAAACCTAGATCCAAATACACCGATTTAGCTTCTTAACTAACCCAGAAGCCAGCTATGATGGTTTAGGAAACAGTTTGAATTGTTTCGCCATACAATGTAAAGCATGTGGTATTTCATGTTAAAATCATCAATAGTAGCCAAAATCGAGGAACAACTGATTAAAATTGTACTCCAATGCAGACTAAATAAGAAAAAAATTAAGAGAAAAAATTGAGCCAACCAAAAACCAAAAAAAAAAATCAACTTAATAATGCTGCCAAACTGGCAAACAAGAAGATGTCTAAAAATGGCAAAAAAAAAACACAAAATAATTGTGGAAGAGGGTGGATATATAGGTTTCACTTATTAGGCACAGTTGATCTCAGTATTCAGGTGAGGCAAAGTGCAGGAAAGCTAAACTGGGCAGAGTAGAAGTGCTGGTCTGGATAATGGATCTGGATTGCACCAACATAACAGACAGTATGTAATAACCTATTGGTTTGTATATATTTTGACAAAGGTATGGAACAGTGGTTAGCAGTGTTGCCTCACATCTGTGGGAGCAGCGTTCAAGTCTCTGCTATGCCTCTATGTGAGTGGAGTGTGCATGTTCTACCCATTTCATCTTGGGTGTCCTCCAGGTACTCTGCTCTCCCCCTCACAATCTAAGTGTGAGTTACCAAATTGTCCAAGTCTGTGATGGGTTGGTGGCCCATTCTGGATTGTTCAATTCAATTTATTTTTATATAGCGCCTTTAACAGCAGAGTCATCCCAAAGCGCTTTACAGGGTTCTGTTGTGATACATAAAACAGAAGTAGAGGGAGATACAGAATGGGGGGAAAAAATGAAAGAAAGAAATTGAATAAAGAAAGCCTGAAGACAACAGAAGAGAGGAACCTAAAACTCCCAAGTAGGGAGAAAAAAAAACCTCTGGGGGTCCAAGGTCAACTGGCTGCCCCCCCCCCCCCCCCCCCAGTCCCATTTCTTAAAAAGTGGGACCACCATCCCAGTCTATCAGTTCTCCACAGAATCATTGTCCCTGACCTCCATGCAATGTTGAAGAGGCATGTCAGCCAAGACAGTCCCACATCGTCAAGAGCCTTCAGGAACCCAGAGTGAATCTCATCAACCCCTGGAGGCTTAAAACTGAAGATCATTTTAAGAGGCTAAGTTCTGGCCCTCCATCTATACCACAGCCATGAACCGTCAGTAGGTCACTCGTTCAAGGGTTCTGAACAGGTATTAGTTATTCTGTTTTCACTCTCACTGATTGTCTAACCTATTTAACCACTTAAGCAAGTTCTTTCTGTGTGAGGAATTGTCTAATGAACAGTTACCTAGTGTTAAGTTCTTTCCAGAGTGCCTGAATTTTCTCCGGTGTGGTTTGGTGTGTGTGTCACCCCTGATCCCCTGCCTGGTGATCAAGTTCACTGATCACCCTTTCAGTTTGAGTGCTCATCTCTACTTTCCTCTACTTGACTGCCTGCTTTTCCCTGCACCCCCAGGACCGACCTTTTGGCTTACTGACCTTGGCTTTTACCTTTGATTCTGATCTCCATCTCTCGTTTGTGATTTCCATCTGCTCTGCGTCTGGATTCCCTGTTACAGAAGTTCTCGCCGCATATGGATTGAGAAAAGCCCTGCGGCACATTGGCTTATCTGGAGTAGCATCTGTAGGATTTGTCTGCTGACCAAAGAGCAACACCAGTGCTGGTTCTTCCAGATCCCAGACCTGTATGATGTTTCATCTGAATGGCTTCCTCGTGTACTGTGAGCTATTCACCTACTATGACAACATCTTGATGGCCATGGAAACTGACCTGGTCAACTTCATGATGTTGCTTCAAACTAGATAAGCTCAGGAGTGGGAAACTGCCTGGTACCATTAAAGCAGCCCAGTCCTCCACTCTTTGCCGCATTTGCAAAATACTTTAATGAAGTTTTCATTCATTCCTCTCAAGGCAGAGATGTGAGCAACCAGATTTCCTCATGGAATACCACAGAGGTATTAATGCCAACCTACAGGCAGAGATGGCCTGCTGGGGCAAAGATCTCTGCTTGGAGGATCTCTGTCTCTCAATCCACTTGGATAACTTGGTCCACGATTGCCGCTGTCTTCAACCAGCCAGGGCCAATCCACCTCAGGCCCCAGTGTCTCCACTTCTGCCAACCAGTTATCTCCCCTCCTCTTGCTGTTGGAACAGAGACCATATACTTCGGAAGAGCTTCTCCCACTCAGATGGAATGACAGCAATGAATGCTTAATCGGCTCTGCCGTTTATTTCAGAGAGCCCAGTCATGTCATCTCCCAGTGTCAATCTTCCCTGCCACATGCTTGGGAGAACTCCTGCACAAGTCAGGTCCTCAGTTTGATATTATACATAAACAGCTCACCTTACCTGTTGTGATTCACCCTGAATCTGGTGTTCTTGTATCCACAGCCTTGATAAACTTTGGAGCTGCTGGAAATTTCATTGACATCACCTTGGCTTGCCATCTGAACCTGCCTATGCAACAAGTGAAACCCTTGCTTCACATCCATGTGCTGGACGGGTCTCTAATGGGTGATGGTTCCATCACACAATGCATCAAGCCCATCCTCTTACAACTCGGTCTGTTATATCAGGAACTTATCCAACTTTTTGTGATTAAATCTTCTCATGATCCTTTGGTACTCGGACATCCCTGGTTGTGCAATCACAACCCACATGTCTTGTGGCATATGGGTGAAATCATTGCTTGGAATGCTACCGGCTTTTCCACTTGTTTGCAGTTACCCATCCTCACCACCTCAGTGAAGAACCCTCAGACTAAGGAGATTCACATTTCCCCCAGTATAACAACTTCCTGGATGACTTCAGCAAGACAAATCCACGCAAATTACCCCCACATCGTCCCTGAGATTGTGCTGTCGACTTGCTTCCCGGTTCTACCCTGACCAAAAGCTACGTTTACCCCATAACCTTAGCAGAATCTCAGGGACCAGTATGTCGAGAAGATGTTTCCGTCTGGATTCATTTAGCCATCCACCTCCCTGGTTGCTTCTGGATTCTTCTTTTTAGAAAAGAAGAATGGGGACTGTGTCCATGTATTGACTACTACACTCTTGAAGTTACTAGCAAGTTCAGCTTTTCACTACCTTTGACTCTTTGCCTTGTTGGAGCAAGTTCAGTCAACTCAGTAATTTACTATGTTGGACCTGCAGAGTGCTTACAATATGATCCATATACAGGAGGGCAACAAATGGAAGACCACATTCAATACTACACATGGTCAATATGAATATTTACTGATTCCTTTTGGGCTCGCTAATGCCACCTCAGTATTGCAGTCATTTATCAGCACCATTTTTCATAAGTTAAATGACTGGTCTCTTACCGTTTACATTGACGATTTATTAATGCACTCACCAAGGTGGCATTCATCATTATAAGTGGATGCCTTGGATATCACTGTTGGGACTGTGCTGTCTCAACCAAGAGGCTCCTCCAAAGTTGTACCCCTGCATCTTTTACTCACATAATCTGTCTGGGATGGAGTGAAAATATGACATAAGTATCTAGGAACTACTGATGATAAGAACATTGCCTTGAAGGGGACAAGCATTCATTACAGGTGCTTATAGATCACGAGAACCTGAAATATATCCATAATACAAAACAATTGAACCCTTGGCAAACCCAATGGGCCATGATCTTTGTGCATTTCAGGTTCACGGTCACCTACCCCCTTAGGTAGAAGAATTCCAAAGGGGACTCCGTATCGCATAGGTTCAACCTAGACTAAAGTTTCTCACCTGCTGACATCATCCTGCCCCAACCTACTTTGTCTTTCAGCACATATTTTGAGTTTTTATGGCATGCGAGAAGACATAGCAAGTAACCCAGGACCCCAGTTCTAGGTTTTGGAGAGCATTTTTCATTGCCTGGGTATCTCTCTAAGTTTGATATCTGGGTACTATCCCTAGACTAAGGGGGAGTACAAGCAGCTAAACCAAGAACAAAAAAAATATGGAGGTTCTTTCCCATACTGTGCTCATAACCTAGGTGACCAGAGCCAGCTTCTTCTATAGGTGGAGCATGTCCAGAATTCATTGTCATTGTTCTTTGTCACTATTCACAATGTGTCATTTCAGTCTGTTTTAGGGTATCAGCCTCCTCTCTACCCTTGGGAGACAGAGCCCAGTAGTGTACCAGTGGTTGACGACTGGTTTTAGAGGAGCAGTCAAGTCTGGGCTAAACTCTAACAGTTACCTATCAATCCTAACCCTAACCAATCAACTCTAATCCTAAACCAAACCATTAACCCAATCCTAAAGCATAATCCACCCTGAAAACAATGGCCATCCCTAACCCCAATGGCAAACTTAGTATAACCACATATTCCATAATTACAACAAAGGCACTACCCCTACCCTAATACCGAACCTCATTCTAGATCTAACCCTAATTCCTAGATATAACCCTAACCCTAATAACCTCAACCTTAACCTTAACTCTATTTTAACCAATCCCTAACCCAAGGCATACATTTAGATCAGGCTTTTGGATTTTTGGATGGAAGGGAATAAATAAGAGGTTCTATCATCATTGGTACAGACTATGAGTGCAAGTGGGTGTGGTTATCTAAAACCAGGCACATGATATTTCCATTCTGCTTTATTTTAAGAGATCTTGCCAGCATATTTCATTGGTAACATATGGCAGAGTAGGTGCAAGGAGGGTAGATATTTTACTGAATATCTAGCTCTATCCAATAACTGATTTCTGTATTCTTTGTTGGCTTTTTGGATGTTCAGCTCTTTATGTGTGCGTTGGTGTTGGTGGTGGGGGGGGGGGGGGGGGCATGGATGCAGGCACATGAGCACAACCTTTTCACCCTGCCATTTCCTTCTCACATGCCAGGCACAACAGATACACCTGTGTCATGTTGTCTCCCAGCGATGTCATGTGGACAGCAGGGAGACAGAGAGAAACCAGGCTGCTTCCCACCCCCAAGGGAGGAGGTCCTGGTCTCCAGTCAGGTTTGCTGACTTCTGCTGCTGTAGCAAGGGCCACTCTGGGGACAGGCAGCTGGGTCTTTTGTTTGCCCATTTGAATGATTAGATCTGTCTCTGCTCTGCATCAGCTGTGACCTCATTTAACTGGGAAATTCAGCTTTTACCTCATTTACATTTCACATTCACACCACCTCTGATTTCCTCTCTGTTCTGCTTTGAATATTTTTAATCTCTTCTGTTGAGGTCTTACAAAGACGTATTCTCAATCCATATTTTAATATCAGTCTAACCGTTTCAAGTGTTTTCAGACACATGGGATAAAGAAACGAAAAAACATTTATTGGGTGTTACATGTATGGTGAGAATTGTAACGTTTGTCAGCATTGAGATTATTCAGATCAGTGTTAATATTTCAAACATGCTGAATGACAAATGATAATGAACATATGTGAAACGTACTGAAGGTGTGTGTGTCCCTGAGGACTAGTTTGGTCTATTCACTTAGGTCTGCTCAGGGCTGAACTCATCTACACATGTTCATCTACCGTGCCATGAACACTAAGGTGTTTTTATGTTTGCCCTTATGGAGCGAACCTGAACAGCTGGTTGAAGGTGGAGAGGGGAGCGAGGGGGGTGTCGCAAGTTGAAAGTAATGAAAATGACATCCTATCAGTGCAGCGCCGGCAACCAGGGCAAACAACAGTGTTTGCACATCTGCCTTTTAGCATCCATTCAGTGTTTTGCCGTCCTTGCCTTCCATCTTCCATCATTTAAATCCACAGTTGCCGCAATAGAGCTATTTGATTAGAAATTAAATTGTGGGATATTGGGGAAAAGGGGAGCTGATTGGTTATATGTATGTTTATATGTTTTTTTTTCTGTGAAAAGCCAAGACAGATTCCAGGCTCTCCATGGTAACAGAAGACACAATGTCCTCCAAATAGCAGCTTCTGAAACATTATGTAAACATCAGCAACTCACCAGCAGAGCATATGTGCTTAAAGAAAAATGGCTACTACTTCAAATTCATTCTCGAGATGCCATTTTGAAATATACTCACCTACGCAATATAAAAAGTAAGTTTGTGGCATGCATTCATATGCCCTAGCCTTTCAAATACTCAGAACTGAGGTTATTTAACTGATAATGTTGTGGATGAATTTGCAATCCTTATATTGATCATGAAGGGGTTATGGGTACCCCACCGTTAACAGATAAGAGTTCATCATGGAGTACGCACTTCAGCCGCATGATCAGGTACAGCAGCTTCAACGAAACAGCTGGTATCGATGACACAAGCGGTCAGGCAGGGCGGCCACGTTTCCTCGTTTGACACCGGGACGCGCTATTTGATTAGCCGGTGAATAGACAGTGGCTGCTGGCTCTACGTGTTTGCCATGGAAACTAATCCACCAGAGGACAAACGTGAACAGGTCACACAGGTAACATCTGCTCCCGCTGCAGCTCATCACGTACGACACTCTGCCCGAGGACAGAAGACTTCTGCTCCCCCAAGCCACCCACCCCCCTACCTCTGTACAAGGGAGCGCGCGGCGTTAGCAGCTAACGCACAAAGAGCTGCCCGAGAGCACCCCGAGGCATTTGCATATTTCATCAGTGACCTTTTTAACCATTTTCTAAACACCAGCCACCCAGTCACAGATAACCATCCATTTCGCCAGAGGTAAGCAGTTGTCCAGCCTCTATAAACATAACCATTCATCTCTGGAAACCCAGAAGATTAAAAATCTGCAAAATAAGCCGAGAAGTTTTTTTTTTGTTCTTTCTTTTTTGAGGGAAAAGGTGCATTTCGGGATTGCAGATGTGAAGCTTGATCAGATAATGGCCAGACAAATGTTCTGAATCAAGCATCTGTCACAATAATTCCATTTACAAAAGCAGCTCTTGGAAAAGCTGGGTTTCATATTTAACCCAAAGCAAGAGCACAACATAAATACATTTTCTGAAAATTATTAGGTTGTTGTCTTTAACAAAGGTATTTTTCTTAATCGAATCACTGATGTTTTTATGATGGTTTTATTACTGTTGATATCAACAGGTGGGTGTTGTACAGGACACTGGAGTGTGACGTCATGACAGAAACTTGCTGTGCATTTCAGAATACGGGCAATTGTGTCCGGTATTAGTTGCTTGACAGGAAAGGAGACACACAGAAGCAATATTTCACAGCCCCGGTCTTCGGTTACGGCTTTAATTCACACTCTTCGCTCGAATGATACATTGATACTAATATCATCATATCATATGTACATATGCTTCAACCAGTTTTAATTAAACAATCACCTTGCAGTCATACGGCTTTTAGTTATATTTAATACAAATAAATGTTATATTCTATTAACTTGAAACAAAGAAAACCTTCGAGTCCAAAAGATCTGAAGGTTTGAAAAAGTTCCTTAATACTGTACTGTTATTTTAGTTAAGATCAAACTCAAAGATTACCATGGTGCTATATAGAGCTTTGATCTGTGCGTAAATGGATTGTCGTTCACTCTGTAGTACAGCTAACTTTACATCAGTTTTAAGGATCTTAGTGAAAAGGACAATTTTATTCATTTCTAAAAGGCAGGGAAAAAAACAAGAAAATGTCCGTAAGAATTTCAGAAGACGTTGTACTCAGTACTGTTATCAGTTTTCCTTTATTCTGGTTACTTGGTTATATGCAGACAGTATGTGATGAATTTCTAGAGAATCCGTTAAACTGTTATCGCTGTAACATAAATCTCAAAGAAGACAGGAAACGGCAGAAACTGGAATCGTCTTGTAATTGGCTGAAGTAATGCAAGGAAACTGAGTTACGTACAGGTACTTTTACACCGTTTGTACTTCCCTAAATTCAAGACCTAAAAACTGTCATTGTTTATTGACACAATGACTTCACAACATATTTATTAAGTATGACTGAACTGAAATAGTTCATTAATCCAGTATTCAGTGTGAGGACACCGAAAATGAAACCTATTTACATGGGATTTGAAATTTTCATGGTCAGGATTATCTGTAAAATTGACATCATGACATAATGCAAATAATATTTAATGAGGAATAATGAATACTATGATCAATATATTAACAGTTGTTCTTTTAAATGACTGAATTGCGTATTGTATAATGGGGGTATATTCACATTCATATATTTCCCTTAGCCTTCAGGTGCAAATGCTGGGACTATGGTTCACCTTGACATCAGTGGAGGATCCACGAGTTTCCCAAACTTTGTCTTCTCTTTGTTCTTGTCTTTGATGCGCTTGGTGGAAGTTTCCTCGGAGGGACGCAAATCTGTACCTGCTTAACGCGAGCCGAACGAACAAAACTTCATGTTCAGGTATTGTTACGCGTGGCTCGGCGTGAGACAGACACAGATCAGCCAGGATCCGAAGTCAGTGATCAGCTCATCCGGGCTCGTTTGCATCTGGTCCCCTTGTCGCATTCGGGAAAACTAGGCAAAGTCCTACTTCCTAGTTTCATATGTATAATTATCTTTCCAGATGCTTCTTTTCTAAACAGAGAGAGAAAAAAAAAACATTTTAAAAAGGATATTCCTAATGACATACAACATATTTACCCAGTTGTTTGAAATAAACCAATTTATTTCTCAACCGACTGTAATATTTCGACCATGCAATTTATTTATGTTTGTCATCAGACAAAAGAGAACTTAATAATAATAATAAAAATAATAAAACAAAACCTTACCCATACCGGCTTTTTTCTAAATGCTAGCTGATGTGACGATGTAGCTTTCCTGGGGGGGAGGGGGCGCCCTGAGTGAGACGCGTCCCTCCAACCGCAACTTTAGGGGGGAATGAACCTATGTGTCCAATGAAGAGTTTATATAGTCGGGTTAAAAATAGTAACCCCTCCATTACAATTTTTTTAAGGCTTTAAAGAGAGAGGATCCGCATGCACACCTGTCGCACCTTGCTTTTACTCAAATCCAATATTGACACGGGAGTCCTTGGGGGTGGGCAGTAGGCGGCGATTTTCCAAGCACTTGCACCAGCCTTTCTCGCTATGAAAATAGGAGTTCATTAGCATTAATTAAAGTGACATGGCGGCCTGACTCGATCGTCATAATCTCGCTGGATGTTAAAAAACCCGAGGAAAAGGGAAACGTAAAGGGTATTGTGTTAGAGGAAACACGGAGAGCACATGCTCGGCCAGCCCCTTATCAGTACCCAATTTACATAGATTTCCATGTTGTTTGCAAAGCAGTCGTTTTTCGGCTCGTCGGGCCTTGGCGAAAGTACCTGAAATTACGTCGCATGAGATTTGGATAAAGTTACTGATCTCTTAACAGGGTACAACTTATTACTTAACCTATTCTTTTACATCTGCTGTTTAAATACCAGTCAGGAATGAGTTTGAACTTACCTGTAAAAATTAGGCTGGATGTTTTGTTTTATTTTTATGGTGTATACCTAGAGAACCAAACTTGAGCCGACTGTAATATTTCAACCATGCACAAAAGATGTAATAATAATGAGAAACACATTTCATAGTGGGGCGGCATGGAGGTGCAGTGGTTAGCACTGTTGCCTCACACCTCTGGGACCTGGGTTCGAGTCTCCACCTGGGTTACATGTGTGTGGAGTTTGCATGTTCTCCCCGTGTCATCATGGGGTTTCCTCCGGTTTCCACCCACAGACATGCTGAGACTAATTAGAACTACTAAATTGCCCTTAGGTGTGCATGTGTGAGTGAATGGTGTGTGAGTGTGCCCTGCAATAGACTGGCCACCCATCCAGGGCTGTTCTTTGCCTCCTGCCCTTTGCTTCCAGGATAGGCTCCGGACCCCCCGTGACCCAATAGGATACAGCCGGTTGAACAAAATATATGAATACAATTTTGTTCATTCACTTTATTTCTACAAAATGAAAATCAGTGCTGGGAATGAAAAACTTATGGTTTTTCATAGTCTCTAGGGATTCTTTTCTGATAGGCTTCCCAGCCTGCCTTTCTGTATTCTTCTGCAGCCACCACCTTGTCTGGTGCAGCCAGGATTCCACGTCCCACAATGATGACATCAGACTCTTTTCCACCAATGACATCGCTGGGAGAACAATACTGCTGGCCCAAGTCATCACCTGAAACATAAATGTGACACGTTTCAAATAGATTATGCCGCTGTGACCTGTACTAAACTTTGGTCAAAACTAAAACGTAATTTCTTTGACAATAGCACCACCATGTGGCGGAGATACAAACTGCAAGAGAATATAGAAAATCAAAAATTAATAAATTACAGGATCAATAATGGAAACAAGCGCTAATGAATAAATAACATTTGTTTTTGAAATACACTTGGCAAAATCCCATTAACTATAACAGCACACACCCTTAAGATGGCTATATTTAAACACGGTAAGACGTACCTCCTGAGTGCAGATGTACACCAGGTGTCATGTGCACAAAGCCAGGCTCACTGCTGATCTTGCCGCCACAGATGAAGCCAAAGACAAAGTCAGAATTCTCTTCTGCCATTTTTACCTGGTAAAACAGTGAGATTTTAGAAATTTTGACTGGACAAATATTACAGTTTCAGATATTAAACTTAGTTCCAATAAGTTAAAATAAAAAGATATAACATGACTGCTCATCATCATGATAATTTCAGCGACAACTAATTAATCCTGCGTTCGATTATCTCTCTCCGAGTCGGAACTCTGATGAAAACGTCATGAAAAACGTCACTTCCCGTCGGAAACACGCCTCTTTCATGACGTTGATGTCGGACAAGATTTTGGTGTCCGGGATTCCCCTGTGACGTAATTTCAACATGACGGCTTACACACTCAACAGTAATTCTATTTCATATATATTTAAAAATGCTTATTTTGTTAAATGTATTAATAGTTATAAATGTAATTGCACGTCTTCAATTTAGAGAATACTATATCATGACCATAAACAGTATCCTAGCATGCAATATCAGATTTTTACCAGACTTGTTAGTGTCTTTTGTTTGTTTGCCTCTCAAAAAAAAGAATATCGCTATGAATGTACTAAAATGTTTTATAAAGCTTTTAATGTGGTTTGACTAGTTTGTGTTTCTTGTTTGTTTGTCTCTCAGAAAAAAAAAAATCTTACTCCAAATCTGCTAAAATGTAAAGCGACAACACACAGCAGCGTGTTCATGGAGGCAGCCATGTTTGTTCCGAGATGTGGTAGCTCGAACGGGAGATTGTCGGACGTGATGTCACTCACCTTGGAATTCCGAGTTCCGAGAGATAATCAAACGCAGGAAAAAAACTTTTTTATTCCATATGTATGCATGAATAATGAAGAGGATAAGATTAATAGAAGGATTACATAAAAAGACATTAAGAGAACAGAACATTTTAGTTATATTCCGCATATAACTATTAACTGGAACATTCCCTGCAGACTCACCACTGCCTCTGTGTAGCTCCCTGTTGCTAAGGAGCCCTGGGAACTCATCTGGGCGATAAGCAGGCACCCCCTCTCCAGGGGCTGCCCGACTGCACGAAGCCCTTTTATCACCCCCGGGCCGGGCACGGCGTGAGCGTTGATGATGTGGGACCAGGACGAGATGCGGTACTGTCCCCCTGTTTGACAAAAACACAAGGCAGAAAAGCACAGTAACATTTCTAGTATCACAAATATGGCACACTTAAAGCTAACTTCATACAAACCTAGCAGCTTCCTCCAAACAGGCTTTGTTGCTAAATAAATTGCCTGCCACACTGCCTGGCCAAAAAAAAGTCACATACTTTAATATTTCACTGGACCACCTTCAGGTTAGATTATGATGCACATTTGTCAATGTGTTGTTTCCATGTGCTTATGCAAAATCTCAACATTTACACCCCCCCCCCCCCATCTATATTTGCATTAATTTCTCATTGAGATCCTGTACTGATGATAGGCAAGTTGAACCACTATGTAAAGTCTTCTTCAGCACATCTCAAAGACTTTCAATGGGGTTAAGGTCAAGAATCTGTGGTGGCCAATTCATGTGTCAAAATAATGCCACATACTCCCTGAACCACTCTTTGACAATCGGAGTACGATGAACCCTGGCATTATCGTCCTGGAATATGCCCATGCCGTTAGGAAAGGAAGAGTCCATTGATGGGATAAGCTGGCCGTATAGTAGATCCAGGTAGTCAGCTCACGTTATTGCTGCATAACGCTGCGGAGCTGTAATAATTATCCAAACACTCGCTGTTCCATGCTTGCCGATTTAAATTGAAATAATGACTTTATTTGGTTAACGATCATAAACAAAGGGTTCAGAGAAATAAAACACAGGCTTTAGGCCCAGCTCACCTCCGTACTGGTGTTTGACCGTGTTTCCAATGTCGGCAAACTTCCGGTCCTCAAATATAAGGAAGTCATGCTTCTCAGACAGGTCCTTGAGTGTCTGGGCGACTTTTTGGGAGAAGTCCTCCAGGATGTCAACATGGGTCTTCAGCACGCAGATGAGGGGGCCCAGCTCCTCAGCCAGCCGCAGCAGCTCCTCCGCACGCGTCACGTCGGCCGAAAGGCACAGGTTGCTCTTCTTATTCTCCATCAGTCTCAGGAGACGGGCAGCCAGGGGGTGGGTGTCTGGACGCTCGGCACGGGCCTTGTAAGTCAGTTTCTCGTGGGGCTTCCTGTTGACCGATGGGTCACAGTCTGGGGTCTCGAAGCTGTTCTCCTTGATGAACTGGCGGACGCTCACCACAGTGTCGGAATCGATCCTTCCTGCTTTGTGAAGGACCTCCAGGAGTTTGGAGAGGGTTAAGACAGAGTGGAGTGTGATCCCTTCCTTTTCCAGCCGTTTCGCACCGCCTTGCCCCCTGTCCATCAGCACAACGGCATCAGTCACCATCAAGCCTTCCTTCTGCAGCACTTCAGCAGTTTCTAGGACACTGCCTCCACTTGTCACCACATCCTCAATGATAAGACACAAATCCCCAGGACGAACAGTTCCTTCAACCAGTTTCTTAGTCCCTATATTTATAAGGGGAGATGAGAAAGGGGACCACACTTTACTGGAACAGTAAAAACAAGCTTAATGTCTGAAGAAAAATCCTAGTGTGCTAAACCAACTAAAATAATTAGCTAATAAAAGATAGACACCATACCAGCACCGCACCGCCCCCCCAGAGCATATGAGCGGTAAAAAATCAGTCAGTGCATTCATCCATCTATCTATCCATCCAACGTACCATAATCCTTCATTTCTTTTCTTCTAATGAGCATCGGCAGCTCATGTTCGGAGCAGATGATGGTTGCAAGAGGCAGAGCTGTGTAGGGGACGCCGCACACAGTGTTAAACTTCAACCCCGCGCGCTTGGCATGCAGGAACAGGAGATTGGACACCTACGAGATAAAGCACGCGCAGAGCACGTGATAATGTAACACAAAACATACAAGTTTTTCATAAAGGAATATCTGTTACCAGATACGACAGCCACGGAACTCTTGCATTGCAACGAATGATTTTTCATCTGGTTACTTTTTTTTTTACACTTCAGAAAGTCACAAACGTTATCAAAATTCCCGTTTTGGGATTAGTGTTGAATCAGTATTGCTAAAATAAGGCTTGGTTTTGGGTCACAGGCTCCTACAGCCTAGGAGCAATTGAAAAAAAACTGCCTAATTTTAGAGAAAAAAAAATATTAAGTAAACAAAGGGTTAAAATCGAATGAAAGTTGCTGTGTCCTGTAGTGTTCAGGTAGTAGTATAATTTGCACCCATTTGGGGCTCATAAGCTCCCATTGCCTAGAAGGTATTGAAGGTACCCTGCCGTGAATGGCACCCCCCTGTATCTTTGTCTCTGGTGATCATATAACAAAATGCTTTGGACAGTACTCTCTGTATATGGTACTGTACTACCTGAGCAAATTTCATTTATGTAGGACATACAGAGCCAGAATTTATAGGGGGTGCAATTCCCGGCATGTACCCTGCCGTGAATGGCACCCCCCTGCATTTTTGTCTTAGATGATTAGATCATATTTTTTATAATACACACAGTGGACCAAAAGTTGTTATCTGAGCAAGCTTCACAAATTTAGTTTCAGTGCAGCTAGATTTGAAAAGGGCGTATTCCCTTATGCATAAGGACGCGCTCCCCTCCACCCCTGCATGTTCAGGTCACTTGATCTTCTCCTTATTTGCTTTTGATAAATCTGCACAATAGACCAACATCAATAAACAGTGCGAACTTTGTAAGGTACTAATAACACAGTTACTGAGCCAGTTTCTTAAGTATGAAACAAGTATTAAGCTGCCGTAAAATTAACCCCCCACCCCACGTGCTGCACGTGATATGGCATTCATGAAATTCAGTAATTGTTATATATTTCTTTAAATATGTCGGTTGCTAACAGCATTTCGTGATAGAATTAAAGGGAAGAATGGAAATGAATTTCCTGCCAGGTTAGCCGTCATAAAGACAAATATCTTTTTTGTTTAGGTATTTCAGATCACTGTACCAGAACATTGTCTTCATTGTGGAGAAAAATAAATTATTTTATAAGTATAAGGAATAATATTGTGTGATTTTCTTTGGTTATTAAAGCCAAGGACTTCCTTGTTCTCAAACCTGTAAACTGATGACGAGATAAATAAATAACCTACGTTCTCGTTCGGGGCTCATCGTCTACATGTCACAGTTTATAACTTTTATTTGGGTTAAATGCAGCCTTCGTGAAGTGAAACAGTGATAAAGGTCTTCTAAATGTGCAAGCGAAATTTAATATTTCTGTTGCATAATTAGATTGACGGAACTACGTCTTTTCCCCCTTCGAATCGAAGAAAAGAGCGGTGCGCGCTCCTGACGGGGGGTGCAGAATTCGGCACAACACCTGTTAGCATGAGTGAAACACCGCCGCTAAGTCTGGAGAGTGTGGCTCTGAATATCCGTCGAATATCCAACCTAAAACTGATTTGAGTTTGAGAATTCAATGCTACACGACAGAACACGTGCTGAGCTGAAGCTATTAGAAACCTACCTTATTCATGAGAGACGGGTGCGAAACTATAACTCGCAGATCGAAATAAATCGGTGAATTAATACCACTCTTCAACTTGAATGACCCAAATTTTACTGCTTGTATTTCATACAGCTTAACGATTAAATGATCTATTTCATCCATATTGGAGAGAGTAGCTGTAACAAGACCACGTGTTCTTCTTCTTCTGCTTGCTGTTTTATGGCGGCTGGCAAACAACTATTTGGTGCATTACCGCCACCAACCGGTAGGGAGTGTGAATCAGACCGTCAAACTAAAAAAAAAAATCCTTAAATTCTTTTATCCAACCCAGTTGCCCTCAAATACTGAAAAATAAACTTAAAACACACATCGGCAGGGCTTTTCCATAATATATTCATAAGTTAGTACTGCTCGTTTTCCCGTTCAAGACTCCGTATTAATTCTGCCCTTTCTGTATGGTACCTCCTACAATTAATCATTACATGTTCCACTGTTTCACTGTCTCCACAGAATTCACACCGTCCTGTGGTTCTTCTTCTTCTTCTTCTTCTTCTTCTTCTGGCGTTTTTATTGGTGGTTGGTAAACAACAAAATGGTGCATTACCGTCACCAACTGGTATGGAGTGTGGATCAAGAGTCTATAATGTCTACCTCAGTCCCAAAAAACAAACAAACAAAAAAAAACTTAGAATAACGTTTTCCACTGTCTCTGCCTGGCCACAAAAATCATAATTGCCTGTATCATGTTTTCCTATTCTAAATAGTCCTTTCCCTTCTTCTTCCCACTGCTTCTGCCACCTTTCCTTCATCCGCTGTTTGACGATACTTTTGATTTTTGACCTACTGAAATTAACAGCTATATCAATAGTATCATGTTTCGTGGCTTCCTTTGCTGTTTTGCCTGCTACCTCATTCCCAATTATCCTAATATGCGCTGGTACCCACAAAAATACTAAAACAAGCCCCATTCTTTGAATTCTATACGACACCTGTTGAATCTCTAGCAGAATTTCTGATCTACCCTCCGAATGTCCGCTATGTAAACTGTGCAAGGATGAACTTGAATCTGAACAGATGACGGTTCTTAGTGGTCTGACGTCCTCCGTCCAGTGTAAGGCTAAGTGTATCACCAACATTTCTCCTGTAAACACTGATAGCCCATCACTAAGCCTTCTCCCTATTTTAAAATGGAATTCAGGGATACTAAAAGCCACCCCCATTTTGTTATCTGAATCTCTTGATGCGTCTGTGTAGATCTGAATGTATAGTCGTGATGCCCGTCAATACAAACCTGTATCCTTTGAGAATCAAAACTAAATGTCTTGTCTCCCTTCTTTTCTAGTATTGAGAAATCAACTGTGGCATCAGGAAGGATCCATGGTTGTATTGCTGGTAATGGAATGGTTGGACTAATACTAAGTTGAGCCATTCCTAGTTCTGAGGTTTTCCGTTCCACTGTCCATCCAAAGCTTTTCACTCTCCTGTTCTCCTTCTCCCAGCAGGGTTTTAAGGTAACATGTGTTGGATGAGACTGGTCATGACCCTGTAAATTTGCCCAGTTGTTTACTAACAGTTGTATTCTTCTCAAGTCCAACAGCATTTCTCCCATTTCTACCTGCAATGCTGCAACTGAGGTTGTCTTAAACGCTCATCGTGTCTGCTGCCGACTCATATATTCATATCTTCACCTTGTCCGGTAGAACCAACTCCTTAAACTCCAGAAGCACAGACATGCTCTCCACTCTCCGGCCATTTTCTGTTCTCAGCAGCCATTTTATCTTGCTCATGTCGTCTCCATGAATACTTACTTGAGTTTGTGCAAATCCTCATCTACCGGAATACCTGTTATCACTCCTCGCGTAAATCCAGTTTCACCGATAACCCATCTGTCACATACAACTCTTTTACATATACTGTCAACATGCATAACCTTATTCCTCTGTTCTTCTGTTTTACACACTACAAACAAACTCCCATCTCTCAGAGTCTTAGCCAGTTCTACCTCTCCTACCTTTTTTTCAGTTCCCTAGATAATGCTATTGGACTGAAGCTAACAAGTTCATCTTCCGTTCTGAATTTCAAGACTATTTTGACTATTCAAGACTATTTTATGTCTTCCTTCCCAACCTTCCTACGAACAATCCTGTCCCCTTCACCTGAATCTCTTCTCAGCTCCTTTTACTATTCTGGCTAGCAGGCGGGATGTTTCTCTTACTTCCCCTTCCACCAAAAGCCAGAGTCCATTCACCAAAGTTCGTGTCATCATCCTCATCTACACCCTGTTCCGCCATCCTGATCCAGAAACACACCAGGTTATGCCAACCTCCTCTACCTTGATTACTCCACAAATCATCAGATAATGAGTTTTATTTTATTATTCCAGCAAACGCTTTCCGACGAACTCCGACTCCGGTTCAGCGCCGTCAACCCAACTCTGCTCCCACCCGCAGTACTAGTCAGAACACATGTGTGGACTCCCACAATACTACGTCTGTAGACGGCAGCTCTTCTGTAGTACTTCCGGCGGCCTTCCCGCAATGTTTTCTGGGAAATGGAGTTCATCCTTAACATGGCTGTCAGGTTACTTCATTCAATCTTCCGTTCATAAATTGTTTGTGTATTTTATCGTGTTGCCATAATCTGTGTCACACTAATGAAAACTGAACATCCCATCTGTATATCTCCTGCAGTAGGTGTCGACCACAATCTGTTATTGTAACATTATGTGTAGATTTTGTTAAATTATGCACATAATGCGCTTGTAAATATTGTTCCTGAAACTTGCAGTCCTTTGACGCAAGCATGGTGTTCTTTGGCCATCTCCAAGACAAGCTTTTGGAAGAGGGATGGATAATATTGGCAAAACGTAATTTCATGGATATAACTTTTACCTTTTAATCGAAGGAAAAAATGTTGTTTTCCGGTAAATACACCAAACACTAACAAACGCGGCTAAGAAAGAATTTCAGATTCAGTTTGCAAATCGTATAGACAGATTTATTTACAAAGTACCATATTACATGAAAGAAGATAATGTACAAGGGGCATGCTGCCGCAGGGAACAAAGCTAGTTTTTAGTTTTGCTGTTTCATGACCCTACAACGCCATTCTGCCAAAAGACATCAAGCAGAAAATCCAAACATCGAAGCAATTACTTAACTTACAGCAAGGCAATGCACCATCAGTAGCTTTGTGGTTAGTGTTACATAGCTGAGAGTTTATATCACTGATGACGAGGGGAACTACAACAAACCTGGATCTGCTTAGACAAGGCTAAATTTTCAAAGCTGATTAGTCTTTTTAAAAATTGACATTCCCGCTTTGGGTTACAACATTCAGTTAGACAAATGCCGGACATTTTTTTAGCTGTACGTTTTCACCTCTCAAACTGTTCCTAGTGCACAAGCGAAATAAGATGGTAATTAACAGTTTTTTGCACGTCTCTCCTCCAATCCGTTTTTAGGATGCAAGTTTATAAACAGGCACAAATCTCCCATTGATTGATGGGAATCTTTACCGTATTGCTGATGTTGTTGTTTCACATTTGCTCAGGGAGATGATAATCTGGATGTGATCATTCCTTCCCAACGTCATTCATGTATGGTAATCTCATCATCCCCAAACACTAGCATATTTTGATATCTGGTGTCTGAGCATTGCTTTTTCAAGATGAACGACAATCGATGTGGTACCTGGCTGTTCAGCTGTGTATTATATTTGGTGTTTCCATAAAAATAACAAGAGGAGTATGTAGTATTCAGTATCGCCGTGGCATTTCATGTTGCCATTTCATTTAGCTCATCAGAATCAATTCCAATAAAAATTCCCAGAACAACTGAAAAGAAACGACCCAAGCGTTGTTCGATCACATTCAATGCCTAAGCTGAAACACTTAAAGCAAATCTAAAAATGCAGCAAATTCACATTTCACAGTTTATTTCCTCTAGAGACTGAGCCTATAACCCCTGAATGGTCTATGTATTATTACTTTTTTCTAGTGCCTGTTGAGAAATCAGCATTTGGAAATTGCAGAAAGGGCAGTTGATTTACTTAGCGCTTGGGCCCGATCACATGACACAAACTCGACCTACGGACCCAAACACCTACGTTAGTGTTACTACTTCAGTGTTTCACACAGAAAGACACTTAACCTTTTGCACCATTGTTTTTTGTTTGCGGTTATAAAATCCAAATTATAAATAGTAATAAATAGAAATATTTCCATTACATAACACTGTAACATAACAGTTTAAAAATAAATTTCATACAACATTATAACTGTATATACAGACATTTGGACCTTTAGATTTAAAGTTTGTCAAAAGAAAAGTTAATACAATACATTTTAAGGCTTGGTAGTTCAGATTAACTTATTTAGACACTTTTTTAAATATGACAATGGTGACATTTTGTAAAGTCTTTGATAAAGATTTTGATTTATGTTATTCTATGTACCATGTTTACAAACAAAACAAGTTTTAGTTTTTGTTCTATGAAAGAAAACCGCTAAAAAATAAATCCAGGTTGAGATTTTTCTTCTTCAGACATTTCTTCTACACTGTCTATGTAACAAACAATGGACAACAGTAATATAATGACTAACATTGTCACTGAGTCCCTCTCACACACGGTTACTAAGAGCAAACAACAGAACACACTCCCTGACATGAAACGTGTAGATTATCTCGTCACATTTCAGACTGAAGTCCAGAAAAGCAGCTGGTGTACCCCCCCGAAGGCGTACTTCCAATAACAGTGATAAGGATCTCTCAGTGTCAGACTACATTCTGCAATGTTACATTCAATTACCCTTACTTACTTTTTTTTCTTTCATCTGCTTGTGGGACTCAAAGCAAACTATATAAAAAAAAATCGCCAAACATAAATGAACACAACTGTCATCAGAAACAAACAGGTTTAAAGGTTTTGTCTGTACCAGATGTATTATGGGTAATTATGAGCTTTCCTGATTTTCCCTGGGACTCATATGTCTTTAATTTAGTGCTGTTCTTTTCTTTAAATTAATAGCATCGTTAAAGCTCCTTAGCATAATATATTGACACTGCAGAGGAATTAGTAAAATATATCATACACGTGATTCAAAGTTTGTCTTTAAAGAGAGAGGGCTCTGTCAAATCAAGGTAACGGCGATACGCGAGTGTGTTCGCTCAGGTGTAACCAGGGCTCATAGCGTGTGTCCCATACTGCTGGTCACCAGGCCTTTTATGTTGGTGACTGGGCGCACGTCATTCAGCTGGCGTCGCCTGTCAACAAAGGAGGCCAGTCGGGTGGTGTCCAGGGGGTTCTTGGAGTGTTCTCCGGCATGGCCGCTCACCCACGGGTGCTGCAGGCAGCCTGTTGCACTGGGCCTTTTACGGGGATCTTCCTGGAGCACAGACGTGATAAAATCCCTGGCCGCCTGGCTAACACCCTGGAAGTACTCATCCGGGAAGCAGAAGTCCAGCCGGCAGATGTTGATACACGTCTCCTCCAGACTCTCATCCAGGAAGGGGGAAACCCCACTCAGCATGACATAAGCCAGCACCCCTATGCTCCACACGTCAGTGCTCAGGGACACTGGTGTCCCCCGGATCAGTTCAGGGGCGGCAAACTCTGGGTTTCCCAGAAGCAGGTGGACGTGGCGGTGTCCTGACACCTGGACAGCATCTCCGAAGTCAATGAGCTTGACGCATGGAACAGGCACGTGAAGATCCACCATGAGGTTCTCAGGCTGAGAACAGAAGATAATAAGTTTCCGTCAGATATATTGTATCCCTGACGCCTGATGCACAAGTATAATACATCATTTTTTTGTATGCTGTGTATCCAAGATAGTAACCATAAAATTATATTTTTAAATCAGATCCACCTCTCATGATAACCAAATGGTATATTACTACATGCAAAAAAAAAACTAATTATGCCACAAAATGAAGCACTGATATGTAGCATGTTTACCCATAAGTTCTGGTACTTTTGATATTTACCTTCAGATCCAAGTGCGCCACCTTGCAGGTGTGGAGATGTTGAAGTGCCTCAAAGGTGTCCTTCACGTACGAGGCCACCTTCTCCTCCATCAGCACGTCATGGGCTACCAGGTAGTCCAATAGCCGGCCATCCTCCAGGCTAGAAAAAAGACATATTTGACTTGGGCCGAGTCCCAATATGACCAAAATAGTGAGGGGGAGTCGTTTAGGAGGTGCGATGCTCACAGTTCCAGCACCAGCATGAAGGAGGTGGCTGACTCATAGGTGTCGCAGAGCACCGACAGCTGTGGGTGCTGCACGTGTCTGAGGATATCTGCCTCGTGGGCCACCTGCTCCTTCTTCTGCATCTTTTTGCTGATGAACTTCACAGCCACCTCTTTCTTGGTCGCCTTGTTCAGACACTTCTTCACCACTGAGAATCTGCCCCTGGAGGTGAACACTCTATACTCAGAATACTGGCTTTATTGTTCTGAGACTAGTGATGGCGAAATGAGGTTTCCTGAACCTCTTGCTATATTCTCTGACACCATTAGATGGTGCTCAGTGTTCAAAAAAGTGCCCAAAGGATGTCCCGAAGTAAACCAAGTGCGCCATCTTGTGGGGTAAAAAAAAACAGCAAATGGTTCATGAAGCTTCATTTAGCCATCATTACCTGAAACACATTAGAACTCTCGATAGCTCTTAAACCTTCGAATGCCGAATGAAGCGATCCAGATTCTACCTGCTTTCCCAGTATAACTATTTAAGTATGTAATAGTATGACATTATTACTGAAAGATGAACAAAAGATTACCTTCCAATCTCACTGATTTCTGAGAAGGTTACTTCAAAGTTGTCTTTCCACTGAATTCCAATGCCGTCATAGGTAGAATCTCCAATGAAAAAAAAAAGATTGAGCATTTTTGATTTGATAAACTGTTAATATCGACAATTTCTGCTTTGTTTGTTTTGGAACAAAATGAATAAAATGTAATAAATATTATTGCTCACTTCCGCTTGGCAGGGTCACCATGTTGGAGGGCTCGCTGGGTGGGCTCACTCCCCAGGGATTACTGGCACTGACCCGAAATTGGTAATGTCCTCCTGGGATGAGGTCCTCAATCTTCACACAGACATCTCTTGTGGACACTACGGATTGCTGCCACACCAGGGAGTCTGAGGAATACAAAGGTTACCACTGGAAAGAACCAAAAAGTCACCGAAATGGTGGATTGAAGTTTTCCAAAGACGAGAGAAAATGTTTTTTGAATGAGAATAAAATATTTGTTTTGTTATTTCAAAGTTACTTATTTCATAACTTTATCTAAAAAATAGAGGATGTACAACCTAGCTAACACACATTTTATTTAATGAGACGGTGTCTAGGTGCGGTAAGCGTTTACCTTCCTGCCGGTACTCCACGGTGTAGCTTGACACGGCACAGTTTCCTGAGCTTGCCGGTGGGAGCCAGTGCACGATCACAGCTGTACTGCTGGCCTCCTGAGCCACGGGACGTGCCGGGGCTGCTGGGATACCTGCGCACCGAGACGACGATTCTCCTTATATTATACATAAGCCTCTGGACCCTTCACCGCCCCCCTCGGTCTGGTACAGACTACCCACCTTGGACTTTAATGGAGGCTGAGGAGGACGCGGTCCCATGGTCGTTGACGGCAACGCAGGTGTAAATACCCGTATCTTGTGGCATCAAGTTACAGATTTTTAGGAGGATGTCTCCAGTATCCCTGGCAAGAGGGAGATAGAGGAAAGCAACTTTCTCATTTTTTTGCCTATGAATTTTATAATATAAGCTTAGAAGGGACACCTGTAAAAATGTATTGCCCCTTTAAAAAAAATATTCAAATGATTATCAATAAGTTTATTATACATAATTATGCAATTGAAAAAGTTTTGGATAAAGATATATAATGTGTTTTCACACTTATTATGCACAAGAGTAATTTAATTGTAGTTTATTAATTATTAATCATTAACGTTTATGCCTTGGTGTGCATTATTTATGCCTCAGAATCAGATTTTTTTCCCCCAAGGGAAATAAGTGAATCAGTGGGAAACTAATGGTTTTAATCGTCTTTTGCTTTCAAATGAATAAATCACGCTTGAGACGGGCTTTGAGGACTTCTGAAGCTCTGAGTTAGTAGCAATGTTTACATGACATAATTAGCGCAGCCTCTGGGATGGGCTGGCTGTGCTGAAGCGAGTGCTTTCATCTGTAATCCCTGTCCTCAGAAATCGTCTGTCTGTCTGTCAAACATCTCAGCTGCTTCTGTCTACCTGAACTCACATCTATGCATTAAAACAGCACCTCAGAAGAATAAGAGCCATCTTTGGGCAGCAAGGTGCAGACAATGTACCGTTCCCACTGAAGCCTGTAACAACCCTATCTCCTCGCTATAGCACCTCATATTCAATTCAAGTATATAATGTAATTATATGTAAATAAGAGCCCTCTAACTGCTACCAACTCACTATCCATAGGCAGTTCGCATATATATTTTAATCACCAATACAGCATTTTCACCAACTATAATCATTTGTATAGTTATTTTAAAACAGGGGTGGGGGACCTGATCCATGGAGGGCCGGTGCAGGTTTCTGGGATGACCTCTCAATCAGCCAATAATAAAGCAGTGGCTCTCAGCTCCAGTCCTGGGGACCCACTCTTATTGGCTGATTGAGAGGCCATCCCAAAAACCCGCACCTCTCTCCTTGGATCAGGTTCCCCACCCCTGTTTTAAAAGAATAAATTTACACACACACACACACACACAATAAAAAAAGCACGTTTTCTCTCTCATATATGAAGCAGAGTGGGCACTTTGTAATGGCCTTTTAGCTGTATTTTGCATTCAGCATGTCACAGTCCAGTCCACATCTGCTAGGCTTCACCGTAATGCACACAGGACACCTGGCCTGATACCTGATGTTTATAGTGAAACGACTGTTGTTGACGACGGGGTTCTGATCCGGGCCCTTCAGGGTGATGTTTGGTTTTGGACGGCCGCAGACTTTGCAGCAGAGCACCACAGTCTCGCCAAAGGCGCAGGTCACGTCCGCAAGCGGGATCAGGAACTCCGGGGCCACTTTCAACATAATACGAGCCAGAGAGCCTTTCAGATTGCAGACGGATCTGCTTCTAGCGCCACATTTCTGCTGCAGACTGCTTTCATTTCAGTCAAGCTGATTTTTGAAGATTCCATTAAGATTACTGGGTGTCAAAGTTTTTTTTTTTTTAAAAAAGCCTTAATAGTCCACAAACTTACCTTCTTGGATAAAATTGGGATTCAGTAACTGTAAAAACAAATAAATAGTGTTATTGTTTTTACGGCAGCAGGTTAAATCAAGAAGACCTTTGCCAAAAAATATATCCAGGTGTTCTGAAAAAAAAAGCAACATAGGAAAAATAGTGTATGTATATATACACACACACAAACATTTTTTTTTTCAAAAAACACATTCTTTTGTAGGAAACAGGATATGGGCAAGAGAACATAAACAGTTGAAGATAATGGAAAATAAAAACCATGAGCACCGCATAGCGGGTTGCTGTGTGTTTTGTGTGTCTCTGGAGCTCCTGCGGAGTTAGATGCTGAAGACTAGGCAGTTGCACCTCCAAATCAGTCACTGGCTTTACTCCAGTAAGGCTGTTAAAATATTAACAACTTTTGTGTTTTTGTGCACTTCGCACAGATAGAGCCAGACTGGAGATGAGGACATATATCTGTTACATATCTTGGTCTCAATGCCCACCCCCCCCACAAAGCACACTTTTGTGTCTAAAAGATCATGCAGATAAGATCCCATTTCAGAGACGACGATGAAACGTTGCTGGGCCTAATGTCAGTGCATCAATTATTTAAACTGGGCTGCGGAGGTCATGTTCCCATTTGTTGTTGTGTATTGATGTTACTAATAAGTGTCTATTGAGGAACCTCCACATGCATCTGTGGTCTGCAGAGAGCAATTGCTTTCCCAGTATAGGAGATGTTCAGTCCAATAATGAGACTGAACTAATAATGTCCATTTTTTATACAAGGCACTCAAATACATCCTAATCGACAACATTAATGCAAACTAAGTGGGCAGGGGCAGCTTTAAAGCATCAGAAATATCAACTGCGTGACAGCAACTCCACAATTTTGATAACTTTAGTAAAACCTATTTAAAATCAAAATAATTCCGTAGGCTCCTCTTAGACAGACTTTTTCCTATAAATACTTCAATAAAATTTTTCCACATTTGATTCTCCAACTGCCACAACTGGAGAAGCGCAGATATTTAAAAACGTCCAATTCCAACACATATCACACAACAAAAAGAAATTTCTCTTCAAAGCAGCTAAAAATAGCCTGTAGCTCATAAATGATGCAAAGCTTAGGAAAGCAGGATTTTCTAACTAGATCAGGAAATCCCCAAAGAACCTCGGGCTTTGTGCAGTATTATTGCATTTAGCCTCCTAAAGTATTGACTGAAATTAACTTTCTAGTAGTGGCGCAAGTCGACAGGGTTCAGTGCATTGAGAAAAGATCTGTCAATAAAGTTCAGAGCCGAGAATAATATAAAGTACTGTGGGAATACTAGATAAAGAGCTATACATCACAGCAATGAAGTATTCGGGTGACCAGATAATCAATGTCATTCTGTACTCTTTGAATTATGACAGGATTTGCAAGCTACCATTTCAGTTAAAAGGACCTGGATTTCACTGAAGCATGGAGTTCTTGCTGTGTGCTGATTGGTCAGTCTCCTACAATCATGGGTGTTTTACAAATGCTAATGTGAAACAGGCAGATGAGCCTTTCAATCAAGGAACCAAACCAGTCAATGCACAAGATGAACTGAAGAATCCAGCGAAGCACAGGAACCTTTCAGTTTTCAAGTAGTCTGTAAATTCTGAAGTGTCTGGGATGACGTGAATTATCTGGTCACCGTACAGCAATGTACAGCATGGTATTTATATGGTATTATTAACAATGCACACTAGAACAGGTGGCAGATAATCTTCTCATGGTCTTTCTACAGCTTCTCAGAAAAAGTTCAGTAATAAAAGCATAAATACCTAAAATTGTCTTCCTTCGGTTTCACATCCGGTGATGAAGAGGACATTTGAACTCACGTCTTTTTTGGTTTTTAATAGGTTTTTTAGGGGCCAAAACAGAGACAATCAAAGTCTTATATTATTCCCTAATTGTCAGTTGGTGGACGTGTCTCAAAGGTGACTGGCTTCCTCATCATTTATGTTCAATATTCATATCTTATCATTTTATTACAAAAACCAACAGTACCAGGTTAAGTTGCCCACCTCAACAATACCTAACGGTAACACAAATTTGAATCTTAAACAACATTATCCACCATCCAAATGTTTAATAGTGTTGTAACTAGTCCAGAATCTGATCCTTCAGGGTGATGTGGGATTTTAGAGTAAAACTCCTTTGACACCTGTGTTCCCAGGGCAATTTAGGGGCTGAAAATTTGCTGCTTGAGTGTAGACTCATTGTGCCACTCCAGTCGGTGGACTTGCCTCTCTGTCACCAAAATATGTGGTTTACATGTTCTCTTCGTGAGCGACCATCCAGCAAATGTTCCTGCAAAGCCCATTTATTGCAGGTCGCCAGGAAAACACTGATCTGTACAGCAGGGATGTCCATGACTATCACGTTTGGTGCAGATGCTGTAATACGGGGGAGTATCAACGTAACACAGAACACGGGAAACTGGGGCTCTATTCCAGGCTAGAGCTGAAGAGCGAAGACCCTGTTAGCGGTGAAACTAAAGACACTAAAGGACACACTTGCACAAGCAGCATGCACAATAAGATGGTATATAGTAATACCTCCATGCTAGTTTTTGGGTCTAGCTCATCGCAATCTGACTCTTCTGAGCTGTTAGATTCCTGCAGTATGGAACGAGAAAAAGCAGAATTAGATTTGTTATGGCAGCCCGATGGTTCTCCAAGCAGGGGGTTAGAGGTCACCAGGGAAGCGGTGAGGTATGCACATCGTGTAACACTTCTGAAGGCCATGACCAGCAATTTGGAATAAAGTCCTCTTTTTCTCAAACTTCTGCACTGTCAAACTAGAGGCTTGCTTGGCAGTTGTGTAACTGAGATAGTGTTCCAGTGTTATCAGGAGTCCCGAGCGTGACGAGTCGAATTAATCACGTCACACATGTCAGCGTGGGTGCCGAAGGGCCACAGATACCCTGGCAGATCCAGGGGCCCCAGCACTTCACAAGGGCCCATGAATACATAAAATTGGACGAGGGGGGGAAGGTGACATTTTGTCAGGGGGCCCAGAATTTATAGGTACACCCCTTCATACGAGGGTGTGAACTTTCCTCAGCTTGGTATGGTTGTATAGTTCATTCTGGTTAGAATTAGTAGAGAAGCAAAACAGAACTAGGTTAAATATATCTCAGAAAAACATTTCTCATTATTTCTTGAAAAAAAATTCAGAAACTTAATTTAGCTCTAGTTATATTAAGATGATTTGCTGCTAGTCATATCAGCATGGCAATTTTTGTATGCCTGGGATCATACAGCATTGAAATAAGGCCAGATAGTTATAGAAATGAAAAAGGGAATTCTGGGTGGGCTGGACTGCTAATGAACTTTGTACTGTGATTAAGACTGAGGTTTGAGTTGGTGACTTTAGCAAGAACTTCTACAGTGTGGTACTCTTAATTCTCAGAATTTATATACAACGTGTAAATTATCAATGATGTTTATGTACTAACAGTGCTTATCACTAGTTTAGTATCAGTAGTGTGATTAGAATAGTCTTCATCTCACACTCATGTTAAAACTGTCCTCTAACACGCTGCTGAAATGACAACATTCTGCATAATTTACATCAGAATAAATGCAGAGTGGAGGCAGAATAACGGAAATACAATGTTTTTTTCCAATTACCTGAATGCTGTTAGTTCCAAGCTAACATTTGACAATAACAAAAAAACTTGTAGTATTAAGGACAGCAAAAATGGGGCTTGTTAGTTGCATGCACACAAACAGGGAAACAGAAAATAAAAAAGTAAAAATAAAGCTTTATTTGGGGTGTTTTTTGACTACATTGTCTGGGTCTTGTGCACAGATGGTGGGGGAGGGGGGTTGGGTCTTCATCGCCTGCTTACTCACTTTAACAGAGACCTTGCCGCTCACAGCTTCCTTGGGTTTACGGAGTCCGTTCTCACCCTTTGCGTCACCTTTTTCTCCTCGCTTTCTCATGCGCAGCGTGTGCCACGAAAGCGATTTCCTGTCGTGCCAAAAGACGCATCGGTCAAATCGGGGAGGGGGGGGGGGGAGGGGGCGGCATGGAGGCACAGCGAAAGAGTGAAGGCCTGCTGGCAGCTTTTTAGGGGGCTGACGGCAAAGTGGCGTAAAGGGGAATTCAAATCCGTGATTGAAAAATGAAAGAAAAACAAAAAAATGCAAAAAGCCGTCCCTGGCCTCCGGCTGCTCTGGAGGCTCAAAATCAAAGAAGAAGAATCCGAAGAAATTGGACTTTGTAAGAAATTTAGGAGATTAGCAAAAAGATACAAAAACACTGAAAAGGGCAAACTGAGTAAAAAGTGCACCACTTCACGCAGATTTGTTACATGTCCGGAGTTTCCTAATGTGCTTACTCTAATGTCAGAGAGGATGTTCAACTTGTGTAAAATAGCAATTCCTTCACATTCATTCATGCCTGTCACAACAGCACGCTTTAGTTTTCTGTAGAGAGCCAGTGCGGACAGAAGAACTAAGTAAACAATAAAACAAAACACAACAAACTTTTCTAAATTCCCACGGGATAAATAAAAATAAGTAAAACATATAAAAAAAACAAAACAAAATGCCAGGTGTTTTGTTAAAAATAACAAACGATACATACACCTCCATGTTTCCAAGAAGAGAAATGATCAACTTTAATACGGCAAATCATTGACTAAAACTGATAATCAGCAACAATGAGACGTTATATATCACTTCTTAATAACTTAATGTGAGGGGGAAATGTCATCTGCAACAGTATTTCTAAACAGCACAAATACTGCAGATACAAATGTGAAAGAGTTTTAATTTGAACAGCTACCTAATAGGAACCAACTACTCCAGAATGTTCTGAAGCATCTTATATTACTAAGTTTGTATATTCAATCTGAGCGAGAAGCTGATATAATTTACCACCTATATCTAAGGTTGAAAAGCTTACAGCATCAGTCTAAACTGTGGCAATACTTACCACAACTGATAATGTAAATGTTTTTCTTTTTCTGGAGCTAAAGTTTAACTTTCTTTGATTTGTTAAATCATGCTCATGTCAAAATTTATTTCACATATTTAAAACACATTTAAAATTATTAGTTACATTACAAGTACAATGTTGAACATTGCAACTATCATTATATTGCACAACCTGACTTCATTAATATGGGTTTTCTTTTTAAATAGTGCAAAATACTTTATACAGGAATGTACTAGAAAGAGTATCAGTAAATAAAGGGATAACGTTCTTTTTTTACAGTAAACTGTCAACTTATCAGAAAATGGAAAATTAAGATATAAAATAAAACAAACTTAAAAACAAAATCAAATACAAGCTGTACAAACAATTGCCATAGACAATAACATAACGCTTCTCTCCATTTGGAGAAATAGACCTCAGTTGATTTTAAGGCTATTTTTTTTTTACCAAATGTGTAAATAAACAAAACTGTGTTAGAAATGAAAGAAGTAAAATTAACATCCAGCTCAGTCAGTTTCACGTTGCATGATGCAAAACAACTTTTCTCTCAATTTATGCTCGAGACAAGTCACGGATGCTCTAAAGTTCTTGTATTTTTTTTTTTTATTAATTATTTCTTTTTACATATATTACATGAAGAGATGTCAGACAAGACTTCTCCTGTGTACAGATCCAGCATTTACGAGTTTGTTCCAAAGGGTCGTGAGTGTGGAGGGATGTGACGTGACTCAGCCTGCCCCACCCCCCCATCCTCACCAGCGTTCTCACTTTGCCATACAATCCAACCAGAGCTCCAGAGTGGAGGGTCGAACACTTACTTGAGGCTTCCTTCAGCACTGTCTAAGAGAGCTCGACTGAGGGGGCCCAAGATGTGTCCTGGAACCCAGCCCTCGGCGGCTGGGGACTGGCTGTTGGCCGGCCGGTACACCAGGTACATGTTCTGCTGGTTTGTGGCCAGGACCTGCACCATTTCACCCTGGGAGACACAGATCTCGTTCTCCTTCAGTGCGCTGTAGTCCTGGATCACCACCATAGAGGAGGACATCCCATTACATCCAGCCACGTCGTGCTGCTTCGAGGAGGGGGGGGGGGTGCACACAGATGGCAGACACACAGGACAGGACACGGTCATGCCTTTGTGAGGGGAAAAAACCTCCCCCCCCCCCCCCCCCCCCCCCCCCCCCCCCCACGGCCTTACCCTCCCCAACCTATCGGTATGCTCCTGATCTTAAGCGGAGTATTAAGTACACAACAACAAGAGAGGACTAGCCTTGTGCCATAATGAATCATTCTGATAGTGTTGCTTGGCAACAGTAGGCTAAAAATGTGGTGTTTAAAAAAAGAAGCCAGGTTATTTTAAGGCAGTTTTAACAAGGTTATTTATTAGTTAGCAGAACAACTGTACTGCAGGCTCAAAGCCTCATACTTTGCATGAAATAGCTTCACTCCAAGCAAGGTACAACAAAACTACCACATGTAATAGCTTTTAAGAACCAGTTCTGAAGCAACTGCAGGTATGTGGTCTGTCATGGCTGTTCAGCTGTGTTGCCACATGGTGTTGCTCTTAGCGGACTTACTTTGGGCAGTTCATAGCGCTCTCCGTGCTTGTGGGGGTCATAGCAGGAACTGCCATTAGAGGTAGATATCTTGAGTGGAGTGGGGGTGCGACTCGATAGTGGAGGCTTCTCTGCCCCCACCGAGGTGGAGGACAGGGGTCGGTTGTTGGGCTGGGGAGAGCGTATGTTGCCCGACTGGGTCCGAGGAAGGGAACTGCTCTCAATCCTCTGGTACTCGATGGGAGACTGCAAAGCTGCAGGGAGGTTTAAAGGTCAATAGCCGTCTAGAGTAATGAATATATTGTCACACATAGCCAGGGACAATGACGACGGTTTATATGTGAGCGCAGAGAGGTGAATTTCTGCTGGACTGTCGAGTGGGTTGATCCAACACCCGCATCAAAGTCATAATCAAGACTGTCCTTACTTAGCATCAATCCAGGTGCTTGTATGCATCTTGACATACCAACAGCCTACCTCCCTACCATCACGTACAATACCATTTGCAAAAAGAAACGGCACAGTGCAAATGGTATAAACGTCACATCAGTCTGACATCTACTGAACTGAATGGCAGGTTTACAATATTTGGATACAACTAGACTGCAACTAGATAGAACTAGAATTCAAAACCAAAGAAGTGAGTGAAACGTGTACATTAAAAAACATCGCCGTGCCCTGAAGAACCTACAGCCTCAGCTCAGGAGCACAGCGTGTGTCCACCTACCTGACAGGAAGTTGCTCTGAGCATCCAGGACCTCTTTGATGTTGTGCACCCAGACCTGCTTGATGTCGGGATTAGCAGCCTGCAGGGTGAAGCGCTCTAACGAGCCCCTGCAGGACAGGATGAACTTGCAGGGGTCGTTCTCCACATTCTCATCCATGCTCAGGACACTCACCTACAGAAAAAAAATACAGTTATGCATCAAATCACCACCAATCACTATGTACTCTCAACTCGACACTATTTTAAAAAGCGTTTTCCATACTTGACTAATGATAATTTCCTCTAAAACCGTGTTTCCCAATCCAGTCCTCGGGGTCCCACAGTCAGCCCATGTTTTTGCTCCCCCCGAGCTCCCTGCCAGACATTCCACATCTTTGTTCCTTCCCGTTAAGCAAAAACATGGACTGTCTGTGAGTCCTTGAGCACTGAATTGGGCCACACTACCCTAAAACACTGCCTATCTTAGATATAGTTCTGGTAGCACCCTCTGTTCACTGTTTTTTTTTCAAACCCATTTAAATGAATAATTAGTCCTAACCCAGTGCTTCCCAAACAGATCCTTGGGGATCCACAGACAGTCCGTGTTTTTGCTCCCTCACAGCTGTCTGCGGCTCCCTGAGGACCAAATGGCGAAACTCTGTCTTAATTGAATTGCTAGAAAGTATACATTTATATGTCATATCTATCAACAGTTGTTACTGATGTATTTTTTTTTAATCTATACTACATTGTATGAAATTAATTACAATATATTCGGTATCACATAAATCAATAATATTTTAATTCCATTACAGGTGTGGTTCAAATGACACAGTCAATTTGACAGAAAATCTACAGAGCTTAATTGCAATGTGTAATTAACTGAGCGGACCAGGGCCAAGAAACTCTGTGTTATAGAAAAAACAAGTAAACATTCACTCAGACTGCTGCATCAGAAAGTTCATGTGACTTCATCTGGCACCCGGCGTCTCTCACCTTGATGCTCTTCTTGAACTGGTATCCCGGCGTGGACGAGCCCTTGCGGAGCAACTCACTGAAGATGACGATCTGCTCGAAGAGGAAGACCCTGCGCTCCTTGCTCCGAGACATGACGCCTGAGCTCTGCTCAGTGACGAAGAAGGTGTCCTGCAGGAGCAACTTGCCTTGGCTGGTCAGCTTCCCCTGAAGAGTGCAGCACAAAATGGGTTGGTACGTGCAGCTCTTACACATGCAGCTGTTCTCTTCATTTGCTGCATGGTTCCTACTTCTTCACCAAGCACTTTTCACAAGACACAAGCCCTTCCTATGTTTTGGTCCAGCCCGGGCTCCTTAGCCACCATGCTAAATAAAACACTCATTGTCTGCTAGAGCCCATCAAATAAACGTGGTCAGTCCTCTCTCCATCTGTCGCCGTGATTAAAAACTGTAAGACACAGTTGCTCGTCATGCAGTGTCAAAGAAACACTGTGTCTGCCCTATCAACAGTGTGTAATAAAGCACTCACATTCAACAATCCTTCATTCTCTCAACACGGCTGATTAAATCTCCCACCAGTCCTCTTAATGCTGCTGATTGCACCGTACAGTAATAAGGCAGGTCAGGTTTTTGCTTGTTGTCTCTCAACTCTATGGACTCAATTACGGCATCAGCTCCATCTTGAAACATGAATCAAACTAACAGGCTATTTGTACTGTCAATCCTACAACAACTAATCCTTGCTGGCTTTTCCAATTATATCATGGACTATGCCAATTCCAAAAATCTAGAAATATTTAAAACAATGTTTCACTTCTAGCTGTTTATAGTTGGTTTATTGTTACTTTTTGTCAGTAATAAAGACCAAAACCCAATCCAATGTAATGGGCTAATCAACCTAGTGTAAAGCTATTTTTTTTTCTCCATCAAGTGAAGAAAAATGATTTCAGCTTTAGACCATAAGCTAAATGACACAGATAATTAGCAAGGCCAAAAACTCTGCACCCATAGCCCACTAACTCAAGTGTTTGCAAGTTTTCTTATTAAACAGACCCCCAAATAACACGCATCACAGGTACGGGCCCCTTACCACTAATGCATGATGACATAAGTAACTAAGAATTTAGGGGGGGGGACTTTAGTATTTCCTGCTAATTTCTTTGCTCCGACTAAAATACTTCTTGCATTAACTGAAGGATTATTATTTCGTCAAAATAACTCATTGAAGCGAATCGCATTTCAGTTAATATTGACCAAGGTAATTTTCGTTCCATTTTTTAAAATTAGTTTTTAATACGATTTTTCAATTTTATTTCCTTTTCAGTTTTGTTTCAGTTTAGTTTTATTAGCTTTTGACCATTTTTATTACTGTCTGCATTTTTACTGAGCTTCATAATTTAGTTTTAATTTTAGCTTTAGTTTCAGAAGCCCTCGGCGGATCTTGCCAACCGCGCTGGCAGGGTGATGTTGGTGATGAATCACACGGTCCAGATTACGTTGTGCTTCACTCCGGATGTTAATTGAGTACCCCTTGCCCTACAGCATAACCATAAATATGTATATATATGTACCATTTTTCTCATTGGTGTTGTACTAATGTCCCTCTATTCAAGGAGCAGACGTAACTGCCGGCAGTAGAAAGGCCGGCAAAACACACAAATTGCGGGTAAATATTTGGTGGTTTACCCTTTACAGACAGGTGCATATTAACTCTTATGGTTGCCAGCAATGAAACTTGCCGATCTTACCAGTGCAGAGCAGCAAAACGGCCAGATTTAATAATGAATTATAAACAAGTTGGACTGGTACTTTGTGACTTCTTCTATGTAGTGAATGAGCCAACAGAATCCCTCGTGTTCCACTATGCGAAATGGTTGATTTTCCAATGCAGTTATCTTCATTATTGTAATGGTTATGACCTTAAGCTTGAATACTGATAAAGTTTAAATATTGGCCAATACTGACACATCAGACCAATGCAGATAACTTTAACGAACTTTAACGAATACTGGCCAATGTCGATATTTTAACCGATATTTTGTGTATGTTTAAGTTTTTGTCATTTTCAGTGGCGTTACCCATCCCAAATCTAATCTTTTCACCAGAAACACAGTTTAATCTTGTGAGGACGTGTGTAATTTGGCTTTGTCAGACACTTATCACAGCATTGATTATTTAGAGGAGGGATGTCTGGTAGCTTGTAGCCTATAGGCAGGTATTTAAACTCATAAATAGATATTAAAAATAGAAATGACAAATTTCCATTCGTACTCATTTTAATTTTAATTTTAATTTTCAAGTTAGTTTTAATTTTTAGGAGCCGGGTGCACTGCATCAGTTCTGATCCCCACGAACCCTAACCCCACTGGCTCTCCTGTGGTTTGGACCAGGCCAACGGGACGCCCACGTAACGCCAGACAGACAGGCACCTCCGGGGGCTGGGACTGGACCACATGTCTGCCTGAAGAGCTCCCCAACATGACCGGACCTCAGTTAGTTTTGGAGTTTGTTCTAATCTCAGCTTTGTTTTCATGTCTCACTAGCACTTTTAATTTCACTTTAATTTTGACAAAATGCTTTTATTATCATTTTCATTTCAGTGTTGATTAACAACTTTGACCTCATTTGAATTCAGCCACTCTTCCTGCTAACCCCAGAGAACAGCATGCACAGCTCTGATTGAAAACAGCGCCCTCTTCAGTTACCTCATAGCCTTGCAGCCTGCCGAGATTCATCATGTCATTGCAACGCTTGGGCACCAGGAACATCAGGTCCACAGCTTTCTGTAAATGAACATTTTAAAAGCAGGAGAATCAGTAAAAGCATTCAGTGAATATTAAAAGAAAGAACCACTCAATAATCTGCTGACTTTTTTTAATGCACAGAAATACTATGTGAGAATGATTTGAGTTGGTCCCACAATCAAGGGTACAGTAATGATAATGGATGCAGTACACATCTTACCTGAATGGTTTGACAGTCTACACCTGCCTTCATGCAGTACTTCAAGAAGTCCTTGAAAAAAGAATATATTTAATTTAGCTTTCATTCAAAAGACTTTCAGAATCTCTTGTGAGTTCTGACAGCCGTGGTGAAAGAGACAGGTGTCCCACGGCTCTGTCAAGCAATCTGACAATTACCTTGAGAAGCAGCTGATATTTGGTTATTCTCTGGATTGGTTTTATGAGGAAATCACTAATGGACAGCCTTGAGTTAATTTCCTGTTGCACTACCTGTAAAACAAACCAAGTGTATCTCAGATGTGCTCCGTCCTCTCTAACCCATATGTTAAAATATGAAGTTTATTAAAATATGGTCTGTCGTAGAATCTACAGAACCGTTTTATTTTCCTTTATATTAGGAGACAGTGACATTGTGAAACACGAGATTGCATTCTGGAGCTGAGGGAGGTGAGGCTTGATGTTTACCTCAAAGTATGAATCGTACTCCGCCACAACATACTCGGACCTGGGCTTGTTCTGGCAGTAGATCACGTACATGTGTAAACGTCTCTCCTGTGACGACAGACAGATAAGCGCGTAAAAGCAAAAAGAGACTTATGTACAACTTCACCCCAACTTCACACCGAACAAAATATCTAAATGTGTTATTTGTCAATTTAAATAGGCAGAAACAAAAACATTGTTTATGGAGTATGTTGATCCAGGTGCACATACATGTTTTATGAACAGCTCTGCTAGCAGATCAGGGTTCTGCTGACATTTCTCCAGCTCACCAAGAAAAAAGCTGCAAGATACAAAACAGATCACTACAGATTATCATTTACATTTAATATTATTACAAATTTGTATCTTTAATCATTTTTTATTAGCAGATTGGCTAGCGTGCTGTGTTTGTCTGCTTCACATCTGAGAGAGCCTGTTTTGCAGCGTATTGATAGGAAAATCTGTTTTTCTCTCAGGCCAACAAGGAAAACCCAAACGGAGACATACTCTCTGTGCCAGTCGTAAATCTGGTGAATATTCCCGAAAACAATCTTGTCTTTCCCTTTCATGTCTTCAGGAATGCCTTTATCCTCTATCCTCTTCATAAACCCCTGGTGGGAGAAACACCAAACAATAATAAAATAATCCAGGTGGACGTGGCCGAGTGCAGAGCTCACAGCTTATTGCTGAAGCGCAAGGCGTCCGGGGTGCTGGGTGATTACAAAGAGCAGCATCTGCATCGTTTTGCCCGTATTCTGTCTGTTTCTGTCGGCTAGCCACCACTCACCTCCACCACGATTCCCAAGTCCTTCACGTAATCCTTCTCAGTCTGGATGAGCTCATTAAGGACAAACCTGCAAGCCAGAGATTACAGAAACCTGACTTACAAATGCGCCACCGTGACATTCACATTTGTAACAGAGATGTGTGCAGTGAACCTGCATTTATTGAACAACGCATTTGGGATTTAACAAGTAATAACTGAATATGTAATAATGTACAGAACATCAAAGACTGACACACAGCAGGATTTTCATTTCAGATTTTGCTTTGAACCGTTTCTTTACCCAGCTTTCTAGATATATAATACATATAATAAATACAAGGAAAAATTATTTATGCATATTTCCACCAAATTTTTGAGAAATGTGTCAATTTTTCCTTGGTGATAATTGATAAAATATATTAGTTTGAGAAACCCTAAATCAGAGTACCATGCACGGACGAATACTGCATATGTGCTGCATAAGTAAACTCAGCAAGCTAATGAATTACCATGAAACCCTCACTGGATGGGGTTCCAGTGACTGTGGAGACTCAGACAAAATTCAATAGGCCCCCACAGAAACACATTATTGGTGAACAGATTCAGCACCCCTGCTTAAGAAGCCCCCCCCCCCGACCCCCTAATGGCCCATACATGCGTCCTCTGAGGGCCTTGGCCTTCTGCTCCATCTCCAGGTCCCGGGGCTGCGGGGGCGGCTCGGGGGGATCCATAGAGCTGAACCCTGGGTAGGAGCCTGGCTCCAGGGTCTGTCGGGGGAGAGAGGTCAGAGGTCAGGGTGGCAGGTTCACGTGAGGTTCCGGGGTTCATGGAGACTAAAGGACTGTTAGGGGCTTGTTTCTGCTCTACTGTGCCATGCTCAAGGGCTCTTTACTGCGGGGGTGGGGTCTGTGCATTTCTAAAGGGCAAAATGAGACTTTTTTGTTTTATTTGGAGCTGGCTCCTCCTGCGGAGAGCTGAAAGAGAGTCGTTTAGTGGCATGAGCACGACAGAAAGGCGGGCAAAGAGCTGAGGCACACCTCTCACTAAAAGACACTCGCCCATATCTATGTGCTAACAAGAGACACATTTTCATCCACAGTGATTTAAATAGGGCCAGGGGCATGGCTCTCGGGGGCGTGGCTCTTGGTGGGCGTGGCTCTTGGGGGGCGTGGCTTTCTGCGAGACTATCCATTGAGAAAAGCTGCCCCAGAGGTCGTCTTCGAGAAAAAGTGGCCCTACGAGTTTCTGGGATGGTATCACCGTGCCCCATGAGGCGAATGCAGGGGTATTGGAATGCAGAACAGGATCACACCCTCAGTATCACTTCAAAACAATACTACCACCGCAATGCTGAAACCCAAAGTGCCCAGAAATGGCCTGAGGTATTTCATTCTTTCAACATGCGTCTTGTGGAGGAAAACTCTTATAATTACCACAGAAAACTTCAGTCATGTTTGCTACAGAACAATAATATTGCCCTAATCCAATTCACATGGATAGGAAGAGGGGAAGCAGCTATAAAAGGTCTGTTTGAAACCTTTCTGCTCACTTGTTCTCTTTGAAACCCGGTCTATCGCATCTGGATCTGCTTCACCACACTTACCATCTTAGTTTTGACCAATTTTTCTATTGCACTGACAAGCTCGGCAGCACTGGGGACTTCGGCAGCGACCTGACGGGCAGCGAGCAAAGACGAGGACTGCAAGGCACAGTTTGATAGGACGAAGGGCGCATTAGCAGAGGCACAGGGGGGAGAAGAGATACAAGTGGTTATTACAAGCACTCAGGAAAGAAAGTCAGGAAACATTAGTGGCAACCTTCGGGGACGGGTGTGGGGGAGAGAGGCAGTTTGGGCGCCATCAGCAGGTTGGTATGCAGCATTACTACTTCCTGGACAGTCTGCTCTAGAGATCCACAAAACGGGGCCATGCTGTCACTAATGTAATGTTACCGCAGCTTCTGCAGGCCTTACTGGAAGCGTTTACATTTTCACAGGCAAATGTAGCTTGACCGCAGCTCTCACTTTTCACAGTGCTGCTAAAATTCAACATGAATAAGAGTGGAGACTGACTGCATTTCCAGTGCGGTGTAACGCTGCCTTTTTTTCGTAAATGTTTCAATGCCTCGCTGGTCTACAGCTCTGTCATGCCCATGAAAGTGTCGCTTCGCAGGGTTGTTTGCTTTATTTAATTTAGCTGCAAAGTTTTCTAAGAGATAGAGACTCTAGAACTGCCAGGGATATTTCCAGAAGTGTAGAGGGAGACTAGGTCTGCAAAGGCACCATCGCTGAGTCAGACTTCTGTGGGCAAGTCTTCCAGCTGAAATAAGACCAGGGCAGAGACAGGATAGAGACACAGGGACGACGCAGAAGGCAGGGGATGTGAGATGGAGACAGGACGGGCTGGAGATGACGGCGGAGTGGGGACAGAACCGGCGGGCTGGTCGCTGTCAGCTCTGTCACTGTCACTATCGGTGAAAAAGAGGGAGTTTCTGCGGGGGGGGGGGCTCCTTGCCGACATTTTGAGGTGGGGGGGGGGGGGTCTGCCGTGCCCTGTGGGTTATCCAATGCAGTCTGAGCAGCCATTAGAGGCTCTAAAGACCAGGTTAGGTCACTCATTATATCATGAAATATTTTAGTTAGCAAGTGATGTCACCGTGCACCTGCAGCCCTCATCTAGGACCCCAGTTGCAGGGGACTAGAAGCGTTCCTCCTACTCCTCGCCCCCCCCCCCCCACCACATTCCTGCTCCTACCTTCTCATCCTGGGCTGATGGGTCCTTGATGATCTCCATGGGGGGCGGCAGAGGCGTGTGCGACTCGTCCTCGGGCTCCTCCTCGCCGCCGCTCTGCATTCCAGAGGAGGACTTGGACAGGCTGCCCTCCTTCCTCCCCCGCTGTGAAGGACGTGGCAGTTAATGCGGCCCATTGTGAGGACTCGGCCGGCGGCCCCGGCCAGGTCACCACGTCGGCTCCCGCCGTATCACAGAATCTCTTTGTAAAGCCAATAACCGCGGCAGGAAATTCTGAATGCCGAACAAGTCCGGCCGGGACGTCTCCAAAACATCGCTCCAGCTTCAGCTGTTCCCTTTGGAACATTTTAAAGTCTGCAGATATATTTCACTCCACGAACAACGCGTGCCAGCTAGGAAGAACTTAGTTGGCAATAGAATGACAATAAAAAAAAAAGACCAGTTACTTCTAGAAGGAAACCCGCTTGACAAAACATCTGTCACTATGGACCACTTATACAATTAGAGGTTATTAAGTAATGTATAAGTACGCGCTGAGGCTTACATTCACAATGGCTAACCAGATGTTTCTGCTCTTAGGCTGTGTACAAATAAATAAACATGACACTTGTCATGTTACAGAAACTCTGAACACCCTAGATTCTTTGAGGGCAATGCATCCTAGCAGCGCTTTGGCAGAGTGGGTAACTGAGGGCTAATTAACTGCCGACACATTTTTTAGCACTTTGTCGTCTCTGAAGAAGACAAGGATGGAAGTGAGTCCAATTCTGCGACACGCAATTCCAGTGTTCAAATTCTAAAATTGCAGCTCCAGGTCAAATAAATTCTGTCAACTCATGAAATTATAAGGGGGCGTGGACATGTCGGGGCAGGGTGAAGTTCTGTGACAAGAACTTTCAGTCACATCACCTGTTCCTTACTGCCAATACCATAATAGTATAGTATTAGTAAAGCATAGTAGTATAGTATTAATATAGTAATAGTATTTTCTCTTGGTGCCAGAAAACACACCAACACTAAAGTCTGCACTCTGCCGTAGTCTTTTCTGCAACCTGGCATCACTTTAGTTTGTCTCTCGTGTCTTTTGTTTTTGTTCCTTCCACTCTTTTGCCAAACTCCCCACCCCTGTACCCAATTCCCTCCCCAGGTTCCTCTTTCAGGTGCTTTTGTTCCCCATGCTGCCCAGAGCAAGTCTTACAATTAAATAATCACTTCTTCATGTGGAAACTGTCGTTCTTAAGTAGGACAGAGCAGCTGCTCTCTGCAGGTTAATCAAAGGCAGGTGCAGACCCACCTTATTTAATACAAAAGGAACACTTGTTAGCAAATCGACCATAAGTGCCACGGTTTGCAAAAAAACGGTGTGTGACTGGCACAGATTGCAGGGGATAAGTAACCCACAGCTGAAATCTGGACAGAATTCCTTAATTGCTCTGTTCCTCCACCCGGTAAGAAGCGGAATTGGGATGTGATGTCGTGTGATGTTACAACCACGACTCACGTCAATTCACATGGTGGATTTTGCTTTTTGATAAGTACAAGGTCATTGAGATAAAACTTCTGGAGTAAATCGACCGTTCCTGGTGCGTGGAATGAGGTCAATTGGGGAATCAGCACGACTGGAGAGGGTCTCACTCTAGGATGGAGGACCCGACGTGACATAAGTGGCAGTTGTGTTTTGGGTAAATGGTAGATGCAACTGTCTTCAGTGGATATGGGCCCTGAGGGCTTTCACTTCCTATGGGCAGAACCAGGTAAAGCACGGATAACACATGCAAATTGCATTGTGGGAAACACACTGTCAAGACTAGCTAACATAATGCATGGGTACCTCGTCGGCGCTCTCGTCCTGTTGCACAGCATCGGTGTCACCAAACTTGGGAGGCCCCAAGTCGATGCTCTTGCGGCCGTCTCTCTTCTTGCCCTTGCTGGGCACCTTCTTGACGGCGTTGTCGGCCTTGCCGTGGCTCAGCCGTCGCACGGGGCTGGTGAGCCATTTCTTCAGCGTGTTGCCCGAGCGCTTAGGGCCCGGCGAGCTGGTCTGGATGGAGCTCATGGAGGTCTGTGGCTGAAGGGTGGCCACTGACTCCGTCTTCGTTTCCTGACCACCATAGTTCTCTGCAAGGCAAACCAAAAAAACACATTAAACATCATCTATCACCCATCCATCTTCCAGGAGCTTATACCAGGAAGAATAGAGCACTAGGCAGGAGAAGATCCTGGCTAGAGTTGAAGTCCATCACAGTTTTTAAATTTTTTGTTTTTTAATTTAGTAATGCCAATTCACAGGATGCATGTCTTCGGATGATGAGAAGAATCACAACAGAATTGACTAAGTCAAGTTACATTTTTGGCAGTTTATCAATTGCAAATGATGTGTCTACTTTTCTTTCAAATTAAGTAATACAGATTATTATTATTTAGTTTGTCAAAATCAAGCATTGGGCTGCTAACAGCTACTGCCATGTCACAAGAATGTGTTTTAAAATTCTACCAGGAAATGAAACTCCTAGCTTCTGAATCAACAGGTTACATCTTTGTGTACGGCCTTGTGGAGAGCACCTATCGACGCAGAAACACTTATATGGTTTTTCTATTAGTCCAGACCCAATCTGCAGATGAAATAGAGCTTCTGAACCGTGCTTGCCTACCATGAAACGATAATAAAGTTCAAATTCTCACTGAGGTGCAGGATGTCTGCATAGTCCCGATACTGAAAAAAAAAACAATAGAGGGAATACGGGACCAAACAATAACGTCAAATCCAACCTTATTGTGAAGAATAACATTACAATGTGACCCCTCCAACATCCTCTCATCCCTTTCCTGTCTTGAGTATGTATAAGAGAGTGAACTCACTAGCAAAACATACTCAATGCTGGAGAACATTGCGTACAAAGTACAAAAACAGAGCAGGTAGATTGTTATCTTGTATTGTCTGGGAACGCTGAGCTCTGGTACATTTTATAGTTGATCTCAAAAAAGTCTGCTATGGTGGGTTGTGGTGTGGAGTAGCTGACCACTCTGAATGACCGTGGGATAGATAGGACTGATCTCCCAAGGAATGGGATAGTTCCAAGCCTCCATCATGTCTACGGACTATAGCGCTAAGAAACAGCCAATTAACGATTAGCAGGACCTGGAGTGTGAGTGATGTCCCTGCAGGGGCTGTGAGCCACTCATGAGGCCAAACCCCCAGGACTTTACATGCCACTGATCTTACCACCATCTTCTGCACCAGAGGCAGAAGTGCCTCGAGTCTGTCACATTCATAGATGTTAAAATCATCTGAAAAGCCATCTGTGAGAAAAATAAAATTAGAAAGGCCATCTGCTTTGCACATTAATTACACGACACTGGTGCCTCTTCAATAATTTCCTCGCTCTATTCGAGACTAATTACTCCTTTCCAAGCAAGTAATATGAGCAGACTGTCTGCTCTTTAAGTAATTTTAACTTCAAGCTGTTTAATGACTGAATTTGATACCAGATGTTAACCCTAATATCCTTATTTACCTTTGTCAGCAGTATTAAAAATGTAAATGTAAGATGGAAGTCTCTTCCCAGGAAGGACACCTCAGGTTCCCTCATCCTTCCACAAGCCACCCAGATAACTTAATCTAAACCATAATAAGTCGGAGTCTTGGTTAACTGGATTTCTTACTTGAGGAATCTAAAGGCACAGGGTCTATGATAGATCTCACGGTAGTATGACAGATCGATGAATACCACCCCTGTTAGTCAAGCTCCCACTGGCTCAGAAATCCCTTAGAAAAAATACAGAGTGAGTTCTGATAGTGCACCTGGGCCATGTCAAACTCCCCACTGATGAGCACCCAAAACATACATCCAGGCACTGGCACCTTGATCTCGTGGTGGATGCCTTGTATCGCGTGGGAGACGACAGCATTGCCAAGCCGTTATCAATTTATGGACTGTCTTTCCCCATGGAGAAAGTAAACACTCCTGCTGCAGGAATGATGTTTTCCCTCAATGGGTAAAGTGCACTGAAGTGACAGGGAAATATGCAATGAAACGACGGCCAGCTACTGTGACATTTGCTCCATGTCTGCTGAGGAGATCTGCAATTGCTATGCGAGCATGAAGACAATGAAACAACCCAAGGGATAGCATACATGCTGCTCTTACGCTAGGAATGATGGAATAATAGATCTTTGAGGTTCTACATATGGTAGAGTCTGAGCCTCAAAGACCATTACAACATATAAATATAGACTGAAGGACATGTCAACTTGCTGAAATATTCCTTGACTTTTGAAGACCAAGCTGGTCTAGTTGGCTTCATAATGCTGGAAGACAGGAGACGTGTAAATTAAAAGTAAGAAGGTTCTCCCATTATTTTACAGGCCTCATAAATGGCTACCCGTTACATCCGAGCAACATCACAGCCTCAGATCATATACTCACCAGACCATATAGTGCAAAGAGCTAAAGCATTCCTGTGGTTTAACATGGAGCATCACTGTGAAGCTAAACCAAGAAACAAACTGAAAAAACTGAAAAGTCATTCACACACACACACACACACACACACACACAGGTTTGCAATTATATATATATATATATATATATATATAAAACTAATGATTATATATACGACAAATGAAAAATTTTCAGCGGCTACAGCGAAAGAAGCATCAGTTTTTCTGGCTTCACCTTCAGAAAAACCCCAAACATAAATCCAAAAGTGTGCAGGGCAGGCTGATTGGCCTGTCTAAATTGGCCCTGTAGTTGTGTGCATGTGTGTGTGGCTGAGAGAGTGTGTGTGCCCCGTGGTGTGTTGGCACCTGACCAGGGTTGGTTCCAGCCTGCGACCGGTGCTCCCGGGATAAGGGGATTAAGCGGTTATGATAATGGATGGGTGGGTGTTTCCCAGTATAGCGGCTTAAAAAAATCACGATGGTTAAATCCTGCTGTTTTATACCAGAAATGTACACAAACTGAGTGGTCTTAACTGGCCAATAACATTCAAAGCCAGTTCAAGAAATTCTACATTATGCTGGAGTGGAGTGCCAGAAACCGCGTCAGGAAAGCTGGAGGAAAAAACAACTACCAATCACCGATTACGCAACTAGCAGGAAACAATTTATTCAGTTGAAATATTCATTTGGCAGAAAGGTGTTCCCGCACTGCATTGTCTGTCTCATTATCCTTGACTATCCTTGATTACTCCAGAAAACCAGTTTAGGAGCTGTAAGTGAGAATGGACTCAATCGCCTTAAAGAATGGTTTTCAGAGCCAGAGCAGGCATCTCTGAGAAAACCTCCCTATTTACCAAGCACCAAGTACAGTGGAGGGTGTAAAGAATTTTAGCTCGTATCTTACTTTCAGTTAACAGCATACAGGAAACCTCCAGTGAGGATTTATCTCCTTCATACGGTATATGCTATTAAACCACACGCGTACAATTTCCTGAAAATATTCCACTCTGTCATCAGTAAGCTCCAGGATTCGCATTTTGTAAGGTATCATAAATATTTTGTGTTGTAAAACAAGTCCACTCCCTTTATTACAGCTTAAAGCTTTTGTTTTTTTAATAGCATGTACTGTATGTATTATAGCACTGTAAGCGGCAAAACATGCAGCGACACAGGTTCTTACAACACATCAGTTCCCGTAAGAATTATGTAGGGAGATTGACTGATATTCAACAGACCTTACATGGCAGCTGTCACGTGTAGCAAAGTCTGTAGAGCATGTAGATACAAAACGTCCAACCCGTAAGGCAACACTCCAAGCAAGACAGATTCTTTCCTTCAGCACCATGTGAGAGATCCCACATGCAGGAGAAATTAAAACACACCCTGTCTGTCAGATAAAGGAACCTGACCAACCTGCTATCTCACAAGTGCCTCCACAATTCGAAACTCTAGGTCTCACCTGCCTAAATTTCGATTTAATCGTCTTACAAATACTGACTTTATCTTTCTGTTTCCCAGCTGTAACTGAGTTCCATTCATTCCGTGAAATTACAGTATTGTACAGGTTTCACTGTCGGCTATTTTCTCATTCCATTGCTGACGAGGCAACAATCTTAACATGCCAGACATGCATCTATCAGCAAGCCTGAGGAGTTTTTATCTGTCATTCTTGTAACAAGGTGGACTCAAAATGTGATAGAAGCAAGACGTCTGGTTAATCGTTTGCTGACTTGGTGATATGGTCAAGTTCTTGTTATTTGTCTTATTGGTCAAGTGAAACAGCTAAGAAAAAACTGCTTATAAAGAGGATGAACTGACTCAATTGTTGGCTTACATTCATAGTTTTTTCAATTTCCTTCATGCAGGCCTGGTCACACGAGCAGTTAAACTTGGTTATACAAACAGCTGAAAAGCTGGCAAATACCTCAGCTTCTTCCACTTGTAACAGTGCGATACAGCGTAACTGATTTCAAAGGCGGCGCACTCTATCCCGTCACATCAGGGACAGCACGACTCGGAATTTTTAAAAAATATACACTTCCCAAGCTGAAGACTGCTTTATGAATGCATCACTTGTCTCTGAGAAAATTCCCTCAGGACCGTAGCTGCGTATGAGCGGTAGATTTGTTCTTCATCTTGGTTTTGCGCTCAGGCTGGGAGGAGGGGATGGTCTTATCACTGATCACAGAGAGCAGCCTCCTGAGTTAATGGATAATGAACCAGTCATTCAGGGCCCCATAGTGGAGCGCTACCATGTCTCAATCATCTCCCCCGGCTGAAAGGAGAATTTGGATGAACAGACGGAGCGAGAAAGAAGTCCCGACATGAACCATAACTAAAGTGTCCAACTATAGACCTGCGCATGTTCATTTGCAATGTCTCTCAAAGTCCACAGGGGAGTAGAAATCACAAGGAACAAAACACTCACTGAGATCACATGTTTTTAAAGAGCTCTATATTTCATTGTAGCTGTAGTCACTTACAACCAGCAGCAGAACCCTTAAATATGAATATATGAACCCCTACGGACATAATGCGGCATCCCTGACCCACATTTTCTAACCTGCCGTGTGCCGAGATTCGCAGTGGGATTTACAACATGCCATGTTGTTCATAAAAGACCTCCAAGTCATTAGAAATTGCAGTTTAGCCCCATGGCATGAATTAGTAATGAAGATCAGTCTGGCCGCTGCTCATTGTCTTAATCATAGCTGAATGTAATAAATACATGCCTGTTAATAACTGTAACAACAATGCTACAGTCAACTGAATAGCATTTCCTTTATGAAAAATGTATCACCAATGACAAGAAACTAAACTAAACGAATCCTGGAGACTGGTGATTATGATTTTCTGACAGCCTTACCTTGTGTTATTGTACCTAAAGACATTCCAAATATCCACGCACCTGGGATTCAAAGTTACGCACCTGCCCGTTTCATACAGCAGCAGCAGCATTTTTCCAGTATCCAGGTGAAACAAGAGCGACAGGAGCAACACTTCCTCCCACTTTTCATCCTTAGTTCATGGCTGAGCACGTACGCGTGGCAGAGAGAGACGGGAAGGGCTCACACATGTAGCGTGCACTGCAGCCCTGGCACTGAACCACTGCTCTAAGTTCAGCCTGCTCAGTTTCACAGTGTGGGGGAGGAGCCTGGGAGTGGGGAGTGGTAAGGGGCGGGGCCAGACAGTGGGGAGGAGGGACGGGGGGAGGAGATTTCTAACACTGCGGTTTACTGCCTCCTGTTCACCAGTCTGCTGGACAGAAGACAACTACAGATAAGTATGACACTGTGCTTCAAATGGAAAGACTAAATATCCAGGCAAAATGTGGAGAAATTCCTTGGAGGTCACCAAAACTGAGGAAGAAACTAGAAATTCAAATATTTCTCAAAGGTTTACTGGGCAGTTCCTTCCTCAATGTGATTGTCATATTATTTCCATTCAGACACTGTAAAAAGAAAGAGCAGTTTTAGGTGGTTAGATGGAATAATATATCCGAAAAGGACTGAGTGTTCAGGACAAAAGATATTATATAGGATATTGTTCAAGAAATATTTGCCACAGTACTGTGTGGTAACTACCCATTTCAGCCGCACCCTAAACCACACCAGACGTGATGTAACAACACAAAATCTTAATGGATTTTTTTTTGACAGAACTCTTAACATCCTGATTATGTTTTCATTTCCCGTTATGGACATACCTGCCACATTTACAAGTCTTTTAACATTTCCAGACACACAAGCTTGCTCAACTGACAAAGCTTTCATCTTAAAGGTTACCAGTCAAGCTCAGGGAGAGACAAGGCTCCTTTGGTCCTGCGGACGATCTGCATGGTAAGCGATGTACCCCCCAACTGCCCGAAGAGGAAAACTCCTGCATTGCGGCTGCCCCACTTTCCACGCAGACGCTCAGTCTGCCTGCAACTCGACTTAATCCTGTTTTTTGGCTGTTCTGTGCATCACATAGCTGGTAAAATAAACTGTGATCTGCAGTTCACTTATAATTTGGAGATGCACTGGCTGTAAAATCTTTCTTCCTCTTGCTGGTGTTCAAGGAGACAGAGCTGGGAAATAGGACAGGTTTAGGGCGAGGTTTTCCAGCACAGTTACACCAATGGCTCGCCTGTGACCGTAGCCAGAGACCTGGAAGTAACCAGGCTCAGTGTGTTTATGGGAAACAGTCGAACTTAACATCTGGGGGTGACATTCAGGTACAGCTTTGCACAGATGCCAGTGAAGACAACTTGGATGTTTTCAATATCCCTGTAATTCTCTGAGGTGATGCACACATGAGAGGCTGGGGGGTGGAGGGGGAGGGGCTGTTAAACATACTGTAAATATAAACATGTAAACTCATGGTTATGAACTTTAATGGTAACACTTTCTATGAATGTCATGTCTGTACGACTTTGAACACATTCATAATACATTATAATGCATTCATAAAGCATTATAAACATGACTATAAATATTTATAAAAAGGCATACATTACAGCCATGTTTATTATGCATTATGAATCCTTTATGGAGTGCTACAATGCACTATAGATACCTTCAAAATGCAGTTCAAAGCATCCATAATGCTTATACCGACCAAGATGATGCATTATGAAGGTATTTATGGCGCATTATAAATGAGAGCTTCATTAGAGCTTATGAAGTAGTATAATTAACCATTAAAATGCATTTTTAAGGTATGTTTAATGTATTATATATTACAGCTTTAAACAAAGTGTTACCATTTTAAAGATATAAGACAGATTAGTCAAATGTGAAACTACTATTACTGCTACATTACAGGAAATAAAGTTGTAAAACACAAACAAATGACCAGCAAAAGCACACAGTGAAATTCAAAGGTGAAATATATATACACACACTTTTTTCCTCCAGACATATCTCTACCTTTTAAAATGCATGCTACATAACCCCATAACCCAGATAAGGAAATGTCTATCCTCCTAAATTTCACATGATAACAACATTGGTTTCTCCTTTCAAGTCGTTTCAAGAGCCAGATTGTGGACTACTTTCATCTTGGAACAACAACCACAGGCTTTTGTCCTGTTAAATTTAAACAACCTTCTTTCCGCAGTGTGAAAAAAGTAGGTCATTGCTCACCAAGTCAAGATCTACAATAAATTCCTCTGGGCACCAGGAGTGTACAGTTAATAAATGAACGAGACCCCTGAATCTTAGCTAGCTTCACTTGTAGTGTCCATAGCACTTCCTTTGTGGCATGCAGAAACATGGACAGTAACAATGACATCTACAGTATAAAAGAAAGACTCCTATTTGTGTTGCCACATTTGTCATTCTCTGTCCATGTACATAAAACAAAATCAACACTTTACTAGTAGGACAGACATCCTTTAAATAGATCAGCCTAAAGAAGAACATGAATAACCATTAACTAATTAATAAAACAGCTAAAACAGAAGTGATTAAAGAGGCAAGCAATCTCTATCATTACAAAATTTGTGGAAATGTGCTCATTACAAAGGGATCCAAGTAGTGTCAGAAAAATAAATAGCAAACTACGGCAAATTAAGTCCACTTTTCATTCATTCGTTTTCTATACCACTTTGTCCTGTTCAGGGTTGCCGGGGTTTGGAGCCTGTCATGGAAGCCACGGGTGCAAGTCAGAGAATAACCCAGACTGGGGTGCCAACCCATCACAGGGCACACACACCATGCACAATTTGGCAACTCCAATTCACCATAGGGTGTTCTGTGTCAGGAAACCATAGAACCTGAAGGAAACGCCATGACAACATGGGGAGAACATATAAACTCCACACGGGCAACAGTGCTAACTAGATACGACCAGATAACATACAAAGACGATGTTAAAATGAGGAAGTAGACTACTATATCAATAAGTTATAGAACAACAGAAGACAATTCTGATTATTGCATTGTGACATACTGTTTTGGGGAAAAGCAGAATGAATATTAATTCTCATAACAAAATCCTCTCCCAGTAATACAGGTATTGTGAGTCTGAAATTATGTATTCACTCAGCTGACAAGAAATCTATTCAAATGGCCATCTATGATGATCTGAATTTACTGGTAATTGTATGCTAATATTGCTACATCCTGCTATTCATTATCCATACTGTGAATAATACTACGAATACACCCTGATATTACCATGCATACCAGACATCCAAGGCCGGTTATGTTTTTAAAGTTGCTCCACGTCAAATAACACAGACTACAAAAGCCTTGTATGTAGTACTATACATACACTAGAGGCTATGGAAGATGAGAGGATGAATTTTATTCAAGAAAGAAGAAATCTGGCTTATTGTCTAGAACTTCCCTCCTGAGTGACTCTGAATGATGACTGATAAGCCCCCGGTAGCTTCCATTACTGGATAACAATGCTGAATGGCACAGTGTGGGGGTGAGCACATATTACAGAGTATTCATCTGATTTGAGAAGAAAAAAAAATGGTCTATTTTCAAATCCGCTGTGGACAACCCTGACTATGCTGCCCCACCTCTCATCCTGAAGTCAGTTTGGGATCTTAAGCAGTCACAGCACAAGCCCAGAAGAAACGAAAAACTCTAAACTTTTTTTTTTTATCTTCAAAAACGTCAATTCCTATTAGCCACAGAGCAAAAAATCCTGAAATATTGGTGTCAGGGAGATATAAAAAATATCAACTTTTGTCAGTAAGAATAAGCAGCTAAATTTCAGTAACCACAGAAATAATAATAATAATAATAATAATAACAATAATATTTGACTGTCATATTTACAGGTATTTTAACTAGACTTGAGGAAAGGGGTTCTGGGTATAATAGTAATTGGTAACAAATGTATGAGAAGATATAAAAGTAAAGTACAGTTCATAAAAATATTTCAGAACAAATATAGTGTCACGCCGTTCGTCCGATCTTCCTGTGTGCCACGCCCCCCTCGTTAACCTCATGTGAAATCCCGATGTCATCAGCTGTTTCTTGTTATTTCCAATTAGTCTTGGTTATTTCAGTCTGCGTTCAGGTATGTTTCCCTGGTCCTGTCATTAACGTTTCTAGCCGTTGATGTCTGTTTTGTCCAAATCGTACCCTCCCCTCATTAAACCCCGAGTTTTTCCCCCTATCCTGGACTGCCGTGCCTTCCTTCCCGTCGTGATATCACCAGTCACGACAGTGAGCATGTTAAGGTTTATTAGATGCATCGATGTTTGTACAAGCAGAAGTAATACAAGTAATACTGAACAAACAAGTTCATTTTTAAGTCAAGCTAGTCTTTTTAAGTTTGTTGATTTTACTGTCTGAGACCTAGAGCCATCGAACAGAAAAACAGAATATGGATAATTGCCATCAATACTGCTTATAATCCTCTTTATAAATTGTTCTGGGTTTCTTTCTCCATGCGGTATCCTGCTCTGTTCAAAGTGTAATGCACAATAATAATAAACTATATATAAAAGAGAGAAGAGAGATTTATTACTAGAGCAACATGCTACCCCAACATAACTGATATTAATAAGAGCGGAGGTAACGAGCATGCACTGATTACAGCGTGTTGCCACACCCACTACACGACAAACCACGTCAGGGATGCGAACCTGAGTGCAGCCAGGTTGCAGGGCTGGATGTAGATTAAAATCATACCCAGGATGAAGCAATATCAGGTTAAGGGCCTTGCTCAAGGGCCCAAGGGAGTACAATCACTCCAATTATTCACAGGATTTGAACCAGCAACCTTCCAGTTGCTGGCACAGATCACTAGCCTCAGAGCAACCATTCCACCTAATACTAATAATAAGGATAACCTTAAATTTATAGTCAGTCAGTTTACTTTACTAATTGCCAAATCATTTTTTTTCTGTTTTTTCCATTCCTTTTGGAACAAAATGCAAAAATGACAGCAATGCATTTCTCAATAATCATGATTAGGAAAAGGCACTATGCAGATTGAAGTATGATTGACCATGTGATGCATTTAAGGCTTGTTATGCAGGTCATGGTTTCTGAGAGATGGGCAGGAAGTGGACACACTTGTTTTTGGTGACTGCTGTTAAAACTCACACTGGCTTCATCGTTCAACCCGCTAGTCACATGACCTGGTCTACGAAGACCGCCACGGAGATCTTACCTTTCCCCGACGGGAAGAAGCAGTCCATCTCAACGCTGCTGCGAGAGTGCGAGATGCAGAGGGCGCTGCTGGGCACCAGGCCCTCCTGGGGGGGGCTCCTGTCGGTGGTCCGAACCAGGCACCAACCAGGCCGCTCGCTGGGTCTCTCCAGCAGCTCCACCGTCTGGCCCGTCTGGACACTGAGCTCGGTGCTGCAGCCGGCCGCGAAGTCGTGGAGCACCACGGTGAGCTCGCAGCCTCCGGACAGCTGCAGGCGGAAAGAGGGAGAACAAGGGACCCACTGAGTAACAGCCCTTAAGTTTAAATGAACAGCACCTCTCAGATAGCAGGTGGCACAGTGGTCAAGCAGACGGTGTCCCTGTGTCAGGTCCTTATCCTAAAGCGCCCCAGTGAAACACCCAGCTGTCAGAACAGGAAGCAACGTTAGCTTTTAGCAAAAGACACAAGTGGAAAACACTGTGGGCCTCTTCATTCCGGTCAGCGTCCAGTAGCTAAGGAGGGACACATGCTCCTCTGAAACAGGGAGATTACAGAACATTTAAAAGCGAGACTCAAAGGACACTTTTGTGATTAATCTCCCAGCCCCATTATAAATATCCTGGTGGGGAGCTTTAAGACGCGTACAGCCTGTGTTGCTCTCTGAAAAGCATTCACAGGCCGACTCTTCATCTGGCTTATATCAAGTCATAATATATGGAAAAAAATCCACTGAACTTCTCAAAATGCATTTTGTGATGGATAATACAGCTATTATTCACAGATAATTCTTTTCCCTAAGCTTGAAAATATACCCTTTCAAAAACCAGTGCTGATAACTTGGATGACATGTATGAAAGGATAGAACTGAAAGAATAGAGCATTCTTTAAATACAATTATAGGCTAAAAACCGTTTCATGGTAGAATGGTTGGACTGTATTACAGATATCCCTTTAACATTTTGTTTTAATTAGTGAGATATTCATGTATAAATGTAATTCACCAACTATTACTTTACTTTCAGTTCAAATATTAATCTCTGCCGTAACAGAAAATAACTGTAACGTCAAGGTTCAATTTTTCATAATCGTGTAAATCAGGCTGAGGGATGACCTCAGTAACCATGAAAACTAAGATTAAAGCATAAACCTGCAAAGCATACTGACAGCCCCAGGTTAGCCAACCTCCAGTTGGCTCTGGTGTAGGCTTTACATACTCTGGCATGAAATTCTCATCATTGCAATCCTAGGGCATTGCTAATGTCTACCCACGTTACCCTGGTGCCGGAAACTCAGAAGCTGCCCTCTGCATGATACCTCTGAAATCTGACGAATTACAGGAAATGAGAGGCAGACAGAAGACCTGTGAGCCCGTGTATTAATCTGCGCCTAGAAGCACCGATAGTGGCGGCGAGGACGTTCCCCGTTACATGAGCTCATGGCGTGAAAAAGTCAGTGAAGACAGAAGTTTCAGGACATGACAATGTATGGTCTTTGCTTCGTAGCGAGTGGGAGAGCTGCTGGAACGCTGTAATTGCGCGCAGAGGAGTTTGTGAGAGCGTCACGCACATCAGTAGCTATTGAGGATGACGCCGAGGTGGGAAGCAATAGAACTCAGCCAGACAGCTGGAAGAGAACCGGAACCGGACCCGGGATGGATAATTAAAAAAAAGAAAACGTGTAAACCTAAGATTTCTTTAAGAATTAAAAATGCATCTTTCGTAGACATCACATGGTCATATTTTTTTTAGTAACTCAGTTACTACGCAAGTACAAATCTCCCTAAACAAATATAGTACCTGCATGAAATAAATGAACCATTATGACTGATTAATGATGAATGAACACAGGATTAGTATGTAACTAACACTTAATTTCTGGTTAATACATTAAATAAGCGTGTACTGTACTACTGCACTAATTGTGCCCCCCCAGGTAAAGTGATACTAAATAAATTAAACAACTGAAATAGTATATCTGGGCTAGCCTGTCAGCCATTCAAGAATACTACATATGTACCAGGCACAATATGTAACTGCCTACTAATGAACTACTCAAAATCTCAGACTACAATTTCATTGGTCACTTAACCTTTAATTCCCCTCATCGCTTTCCTTGATACCAGCATTTGTCACCTGAGGTTTAACTTGGCTACCTTGAAGACAGTGTCCAAACACCCCTCTGTATTTTATTGCATAAATACTATTTCTCAAAGCCATCCTATTTCTGCGTACGGTAACATCCATATAGCTCCATTTAAGAGTCCCTCACCATTTTCATTCTGGCAAAGAGAAGAAACATAGGGATTATTTAGGTGACACTTGAGGGCTGTCAGTAATAAATGAACATGCATACATCATGTTACATGGTCATATATAGTCATGACAAATTATTCATCAAAAATCTTCAGGGACTGAATTATAACTTATGTAAGTATTATGAAGATATTGTGCAGGACACTTCATTTAAAGCGTGACTATAATTTAATATATTTTTCCATACTTTGCCATAAATGAGTAATACATTAAGGTTTGCTTTCTTGTGGCTAAATCCAGACCAACTGTTGATCTCACTTTTTTTTTTGCAAACTTTGTTTATTAAGAAAAACAAATTAATCTTTTCTTGAATGGCTGTTTAATGCCTCAGTCAGGACAAACAACATCTTGCTTCTCAATTAGATGAAGTCAAAATAGGCCTGCAAGACATAAAATCCATCTAACTGTGGTGAATTTGTGTTTCCAATATTTCTAACAGTTTTTATTTCGATCATAAATCTAACTATAGCCACTTATATACCATAATTATAGTCATGAAAAATAAGTATACAGACCCATAACCTCAGAAATCAAAGTGAACTAAAATCTAAAGTGAAAAGCTTAACTAATCTATGACATTTACTTCCATGGTTATATCAGGCATTAAATAGGATGCATTTTAAATTAGTCTTCAACTAACTTAAAAGTTTTGGGCTTTTATAAGCATCTGCTGTACAAAGGACTGGAAATTATACCAGCCAGATGACACTTAAAACTCCTGGATGTAATTGTTGGGAGACGAGTGAATGTACTGTCTGTGCTATCTACACGAAGCATGAGAAGCTGGAAAAATGTGTCAGTGGAAAACATCTACAACATCTTTGTACGTTTCTATTTTGAGAAATGTGTCAAAGGTCACAAAAGCTCTATATATACTTAACTGCCAGGATGTATATAAAGGTGTTTTGACCTTTGAAAAACGTTTTAAAAAAAAAATTACACACATATATTTTTTCCTCATAAGCATTGTGTTCTCATCTCAGGATGTAATTAAAGTCTATTAAAAAATAATGTGTTTCATGACATCACCTCAGCAGGGTAACTGGTGTAAAGAAGAACTGTGCAGGACAACAGGCGTTTCCATCTTCTCTAGAAGTTCCAGGAGTACATGTTCTCTCAAAACAGGGAAACCTATTTCAAGGGTGACCACAAATCTTTGGCAGACTCATCCTTATACCCTCAAACTATAGCTTTTCAAAGTGTTGCTTAAAAAAAAACTGTAAAAATGTATGCTTTGGCTCAAAAGGTAAATAAGCTGCAAGCGAGCATTTTTCCAAGAGGTGCGATCATTTTAAACATTTTACTAATTCTTGCAAAAATGTAAAGAGAATGAATAGAGACTGTTTTCAAGTGACTAGAGACAGCGAGGGCAGAGCAAATGGTGGAACTGTCTGAGTTTGCAGCACCACGGTGGATCATGTTCAAACACTTCATCTCACTATTTACAACAGAGCTGGTATCTCTATCACAGATCTAGAATGAAGCGGGAATAAAGCACAGAATACAACACATATTCCTGACTTCTACTACAACTACACGCTGATGAAACAACGACAATGTATTTCCCAGACAGCCCTGTCACACACCCCCACCCCTTTCTAATCCCTTTTCCTCTTTCACCCCCCAACCTCTACATTCTCTAGCCGCCTTACATATTCTCCACACCTCTCCAAATCATCTTTATTAAAAGTCCAGCTACTGTATGTGTGACCTGCTTCAGTCCAATCAGGCTGTCCTTTCATCTATCACTATGTGGTGCTGCTTCAATTTTGGTGTGACTTGTTTCAAAATTTGATCATTTCCTGATTAAAAAAAACACATCTGTCAAATACTTTTTGAGTTATTCTGATTATGATATAAGTGTCTGGGGCATTTTTAGATAAAGGCACTGCTTGTTCATTATTTTATAATGGATAAGAATCACAATGAAGTAACAATTGTTAATGTGATTTGGGGGGAGGGGGGAGGTCACCAGTAGTCTTGTGAAGCAGTGTCAGGTGAATGGGATTATCTGTAATGATTTGTTCCACCTGTGCTTCATTAGAGATGATTTGTATGGTGCTGCTCTGTTTTGCTTTGCCCCCAGGTCACAGTGTCGAGGCCAGGATCACTGGAGCTGCCTGTTATCGGTTTAATTCCCATTTGGTTTATGAAGCACTAGTCTTGAGTTTCACTGAATTACTTTCCTCTCTGGACAAATCAGCTTCTTAATTGTTTTTTTAAGTTTATGTCTGTGTTAACTGTGTCCCTGCCTGGTCCCCGTCTACCCCTGAAAAAGGAACATTTTGTAATAAAGCTGCTGATCGCTGCCAAGTGATGGGGTTTTGTTTGCGGTCTCATCCCAAAATGCACTCGATGGCGATCAGAATTTTAATCATTAATTAGCCACTCATGTCAAAGATGTCATTCGCTAATACATACAGTCTGTTCGCGTTGTGAAAAGCATGCATAACGAATACAGGCAAATACAAATCAACAGTCATAAATATCGCCAGTATATGTTAAACCTGTGCTAAATCTGCATTTTATATTGATGACTGACCAACTCCTCATCGGAAGTAAGGCAGGTCAGCTCTTGAAACAGACCTGGGGAATAAGGAGGCAAAGCATATTTGGTGACTCTGCTGAGGTAGCCACCATAAAATTAGATGTATTTGTGTGTCCCTGAAATGTGGGGGCCACTCAGGTCCATCTGTCTGGACCACCATCCGCGGTGTCAGGCCGCTCCAATTGGCGGAGCTGGAGGACAGGTTGCTAGGTGATGGTACAGCCTGCCACACGGCTGGTAAATAATATTATGGTTTGGAAAAGCAAAGAGACAGATACTGGCTTGTTTTTGGAAAAAAAGGAGGAGTGTGTTGGATAATGTGTACAGCTATAGGATTTTTCATTAAGAGGTTAAAAGCTTAAATACATTGGAGATAATACTGTTGTACTGTTATTTTCTGTATCTAAGCTACTTCTGGATGCTACCACCTGCACACAGTAATGAGAAAAAATGTTAATGATAACATTCAAAACACCTGCAGATGTACTAAGTAATATCAAATCACGTCCACAGTACTGACACAATTCATATTCCTTGGTTCCCTTTAAATTGTTCTCACTGACATGAACAAAATCCTCTTTCATGAGTGGTTTGTATGACTTATCACGTCCCAGATACTGAACTTGATAACTCTCTCATTGCTAAATCTTTTTACTATAATTACAAAATCTTAGCATATGTTGACAGACCATAAATATTTTTTCAATATTTTGCCGATTTGTTCAAGTGCGATAGACAGCATCATGAACCAATGTCACTTCTAAATAGGGGAATGTTTTAAGACTCTAGCACTACTGTGTTATCTCATGTTTATGGCTCATTTTCTGCCTACGGTCTCAGAACATCCAGAGCCTTTAAAAGGACTTTCAGGGATCCAACATTTCCTGCATGGAAATAAATCTGAAATCATCATTATAAAAAAAAGAAATCGAGTAATAAATCAGAGACGTGACATCAGATGTGCCTTTCTTTTCAAATAATGCACTTCAAAGGGATATCGGAGTATTAATAATGAAGCAGCAAATTCTGCATGTAGCTACCAACTAAGCCAAACCTCTTATGATAAGCAACCTTGGCTGCAGTTGCTCTTTCAAAGTAGAAATTTACACATTCAACTTGAAATCCAATTAATTGATTGATCAAACATGCAAACATCTCCTCTGCCTCTCACACTGATGCTTTCCCTTCCACTTCAGCATGCCGGTGTCACATCCCAGGTTCAGGATAACATCTAATAACCTCGGGTCCGTTTTGGGAGGCAGCCCTCGGAATACCAGAGTTAACTGGGTGGCTGAGCCAGGAGTGGAAAATCCACGCTTCCACACAATAGGAACGGAGGGAAGACACCAGCAAGACCTGCGAGGATCATCTTGTGACCCAACTGCATGCTAAAAGAAGAGACTCATTGTAAGAGCTGGAGTGGAGGGTTAATTATCTTGATTTGCTTAGAGTAGTAACGAAAACAGCCATTGAATCCCTTTGCTCAATGAATAGAAGTGCGGAATGGCAAAACACAGCCATTGGATGACGTGTTACTACAACCAGCAAAAACCCATCAATACCTTTCACTGGAAATAATAAATACCTCAGAGGCAAGCCTTGTAACTGAGATAGAAATGGAAAATATGGCAACAGAATGACAGAACTTTCAACATCATAAACGTCATGTATGAGGTTCACATCTCACAGTACTTTCAAGTGTCAAACCCCTAATTTTATTCAACGTTGTTGACCAGGAGCTAAATGGGTAGGAACCAAAGACAGGGGATGTATGTCTGAATGTTGTGCTTGTTATCATGTTGAATGTACAGTAAGGCTGCAGTAGATGAGTTCCACAGGTTAAGATATCCTTCTGGGGAGGTAAAGCAGCAGGAAGCAGCAGATGGAAGATTCAAGCTTGTATTCGTGTGGATTGGAAAACAGACAATGGGAACATTTGGTCCCCGCAATGTAATTATATATAACCCACAAACACGCACACACCCATACCCGCCACCACCCCACACACACACATGAAACATGTTTGTATTAAGTAATCTAAATATCTAAATTTAATCTGAATTTAATGCCAATAAAATGTGCCCTAATCTTAATCTTGACCACCAAATGACCATTTGCACACCTTAATCTCTCTATCAATTTGTATTAAACTTTTGTCCTGTTCAGATATGTAAATACCATATGTACCATACACAGAAATATTTTTCCCGAAAAGACACAGAGCAGTTTCAATTAACTGTACATGGTAATAAGACACTGTAGCTGAAAACAGACACCGCATGTAATATATCGGAAAACGGAACACTGCACTTTTATGGACTGCTCTCTCTTCAGGGTGAAAACAAGATGAAAACTCTTGTCAATTTGAAGAAACAGACAAATTTCTACCCTGCAAGCAAAGCTTCCTTATTTTGACCAATAAATGCAAATAAATGTAAATAAATGTAAATAATACATATTTAGTGGGAACCACAGTGATCAAATGAGGAATGAATCATGTTTAGAGTGAAACCTTATACCAGTTTTAGAGACATGCTGGTTAATGGGAAACCATAACTGATTTTAGGCAGGCTTCACAAACGCTTTACTTTCCAGTCACTAAGCTGGAACAGGAGCATGCAGTAGATAAGGTTTATTAGTATTGATGCCCTAAAACTATTTTTTTCAGATAAATTCATTATGCATTTTTTCAGATAAATTCAGTCTGCAAGTGCAAGTTTGAGACTGCAGTGGAATGGGAGAGGAACAAACAGATCGAACAGCCAAAGAATCTTCCAGAGATCCGTTATTACTGAACACTTGTGATGTCACCACTGACATCCGGCAATTTGTTAAACATGAGACATGAATTGTTCTTTCTGAGAAAGTGGTCAGAAAGCAGTCAGTGGTCAGAAATAAAGCTTTGATTGTGGATTAATATCCAGAGAGAGTGCCACTGTTCTGGTCAGGCATTGCAGATGCTGGGAATTGTGGGTAAAAAGTAATGCTGTGAATTATGGGTAGAGAATAATTGCGGCATCCTACCTTATCACTGTCCACAGTGTTCTGAGAGGTCCGGGAGGCGATGGAGATGGTGTCCGGTTGGCTACTGCCGTCACCCTGACTGTCCGCATCCTCTCCAGTGTCCCTGTAGAAGTTAAAACAATCAGTGAATAGGCGTTTGGAATTACTCAGCCAAATATACACACGCATAGCTGAATATGTTCACATTTCATATGAAATCTGTTGAATTTAAATCAACGTGCGTCACCACAGACAGCTGTTTACCTCTTGTTACTATTACGCTGCTTGGCAGGGGTTTTGGGCATGTGAATGGGCTCCTTTAGCGCCCCCTTCAGGTGGATAATCCTTTCCTGGATCACCTCCCGGATGTTTTTTATCCACTCCTGCTTTGCTTCGATACTCGATGCCTTTGGCAAGACAGAGATGTTATTTCTCATTTGCATCTGTCCCAAGAAATGAAACCGATTTTCATTTAAAACTGAAGTACATGTAAAAATTGTTTTATTCGCCGACCTGAATGAGAATAAGCACGGATATCAGATTATTTTCAGTGGAAACGCAGCACTCGGAGTTATCATGACGGCCCAGCTTATATTAGTTTAGAACCTTTCGTTGAGCATGTGTGTGTCATTCCGGAATCTATTCTGCCCTGATGTTAGGCTTCTATGTCCTTGACTCAGTGTAAAATAAGAAACTGAAGAACAGCAACATGGATTTTCCTCAGCTCATATCAATTGCCCAGCCACTGGCGGGGCTACCCACACACCCACGGAGGGACAGCCTGAACGTCCGGGATGAAACGCATCACTGGAAAGGACTTGGCCTGTAAGGCTATGTTTTTGCATATGAAGGTGGCGTTACGTGTTGCTTCCCGCAACGGCCTCGTCCTCTGCTACACTCTCCGTCTCTGACGCCTACAGTATATCAGCTAGCTGACATCCACTTCAGTGGTATTTTCCTGTTATTTAAATCTCAAGCATGCTTATGAGAGAGCACACAAAAAAGTGTGTGTGAGAGAGAGAGCAAAAGTTAAGTCTATGGATATTTCCTGTGCCTGAGGTGACAAAACAATTTCCCTCTGTCACCTGCATATATTGACCTTGATCAGCATTTAAAGCGACTCCTTTGCTAAGTATCGTCTCAGGAATACAGTAGCTTGTCAGAATGGCTGCTGAGACATTTAACATAACTCCCAACAAACCTAACCTTTCTTACTGAGACACCTGCTGATATTTTTGAGCTGCCAAGCATTATTCAAAAACGATGAGGGAGAATGGGGGGGGGGGGGTGATTTTGGACATACCTTGAGGACAGTCTTGTTGTCAGATGAGGGTGTTCTTCCTGCCCACAAGGCAAACTTACAGGGGTCCCCCTCGACATGCTCCGTCACTCCCAGCTCAGATGTCTGAAAAGGACAAGGTGGTTTATGGATGTTTATCTCAGCCTTACGGAGATTCTCCCATGGCCCAGCCAAAGCAGCCCTGCCGTGGAAAGCATTTTTAGATTTTTAGTTATGTAACTTTAAAGGTCAACCTCTTTCTTCAATGGAACGTCCCATAAGTCATTGCTTAGGAGGTTGACTGTATTAATGCTGCCCTAAAAACCCCTAAGACATACAGCTCTGGAAGAAAAACAGAGACCACAGCAAGATTTGTAGTTTCATTCATTTCTCAATTTATGGGTATGAGCCTGTGTAAAATATACATGCATTTGTAAACCCTAACCTGGTTCATCTCTGTTCATCTTTAATGACAGGCTTCTGCCTTGTTTTATGGGACTTCAGCCCTGCTTCAAAAGACTTTGATACGAATTGCCCTAACAGTGCACTTCACACCACTTAATGTTTCCCATTCTTTTTGAAGGTCACTAAAGGACGTCCTCCGATTTATGAGGCACCGCCAGATAAGTTGTCTTCGCTGTCATTAGAAAGTTGCTTCTGCCCTCAACTTGGCTGGATTTCAGTCATTCCCAGTGTCTCCTGCCTTTACCTCTTTCTTGTGTACTGCTGTCTTAGAAATTTTGAGCCTGGAAGCAACCTGCCGCTCAGTGTAGCCTCTGCCAGCAGAACCAGGATTAAACCAGGATTTAGCAATGCAGATACTTAAAAAATATGGAGTGGTAATTTTTTCCAGAGCTGTATAACTTATTATGGAAACAATGTCAGAATTATTCCACAAATGTAATATGTTAAAACATTTTCCAAAACAAAAGAGGTACTTCATTAAATATCATCTTGATACGGAGTCTTGGAAACGGTAGCTAACTGAATACCGAAAATAAACAAATATAGGTTGGAAACCATTTGCAATAAATGTAAAATCTCATTTCCTGCTCTCCCTTGAGTGTAATATTCATGTGGGCAGGACGTAAGCGTATAAATTATGGTTGGGGTCTCTGAGTAAGGCCGTGATGATCACGTTCAGCATCCAAAGCATCTCGCCACTTTACGGACCCCTAGAATTATGTAATCCCCAGCAGTCCTTTGTTGCGCTAAACTCCTACATTCTTCCGCCACAGCATCATATGACCTTGTCCCCATCCGACTGGCTGTCGCTGGGACTTGCATGTTTCACTACTCATAGACTACTCAGCACCTGCTGAATCACTGATGATTGCTTGTGGGTGGGGGGAATGGGGGATGAAATAATGGGTATCGATGCGAGGTGGGGGGCAGCTTCCTGAGGCAAACAGACCCCAGATCAGCACTGTAAGGACAACAGACACCGGTGGCAGTGTAACATATCGTCACCGCCGTCGCCGTAGCACCTGCTCCGGCTGAAGGTGACCTTGGAGGATTTGTCTTCTGCTGGTCTCCTCAGTAGGACATGCTGTGCGTGATACTTAACTGGGTCACCTGCTTCCTACCTCGCCTCTCTCTTAGCAGGTAGCTTGAGCTTGAAAGTGCAGTTCTTGCATCTCCATGGCGATGACCTAACAACTACTCTCTAACAACCACAGTTCTTTAGTCGACCCTCTTCCTATGCGTGCGTTTGGGACAAAAACGTGTTCACCTCGCTTCGAAGTAAATTCCTGTTGATTAAATAGTTTCTCTATAACCTTATTTTTTATAGTATTAATTTTAAAAATGGTTTTATAGTTATTAGATGTAAAGAAAAGTTTGCATTTACATATTATGCTATAGGGCAATGACATTATTCATACAGCTGAAAATCCATAGTCCACAAAGTTTTATGCTATATTGTCGCATTTTTTTTCTGTCCCAGCTGCATTTATTTTATACACAGAGGCGAGAACAGGAGGACCTGGAAAAATCCTACCAGCAGTTTGTTCTTGTAGACATATTTGGTGCGTCCAGCTGAGTCCTTGATCTCTTTGCTAAAGACGAGCGAGATCTCGAAGAGGAAGAGGTGGCGGTCTCGTCCTTTCCGGATAAGGGACTTGGGGTCCCACACTTGGAAGGTGTCCTGAAGAATGAGCTCTCCCTGCACGTCGAGGTTCTCATCAAACCCTAGAAGGGTTGACAACACAGGACGTTCTCACAGGTGTCACATCTACTCAGAACCAAAGAAAGGTCACCAAACATAGACTGTCCAGACCGTGTGCGATCAGCAGGCACTTTATTAGGTACACAAGCCTGCGCCCAGGAAGGACCCCCTTTTGGCTACAAAACAGCTTGGTGCTGGAAACATTCCTTATGGAGTTTGGTCCATGATGTTTTCGCACTTGTGGGTTTTAACAAATCTGGTCATACCCTGACCAATTAGTACCTCCCTACCCCAACAAATGGTACCAATTTGTTGTACCATCTGGGGATGCCTGACAATTACCAGCTACGAATATTAATTGCAAACCTGGTGGAGGAGCCTAGTTTGTAATCAGGGTGAATGCTGTAGTCCGTATAGGACTCATGAAACTAAATGTTAAATGACATCCATTTGTAGTGTACTTCTGTGATACAGACGCTGACTTGGGGCCCACCCTTCCCCCCCCCCCCCGCACCTTCCAGCATGCTGACGTGCATGGCGTCGTTGGCCCTCTTCGGGACACTCAGCATGACCTCCAGACCGTCCTTGATTTCTCCTTTCCCCTCCTCGCAACATGTAAGCAGCTCCTGCTCAAACACAGCGATACGATGCCTGATAAGACCACGAATGGGAAGAGGCTACACTACTGCTGCAGCCTATCGCGTTGCTGGTCGGGACGTCGGCCATGTTAATGTTCATCAAATGCTTTTTCCAAGGCAATGCGTATCAATACAAATACAATATACAAAAAACAGCGACTCTTTCGAGACATTACTAGGTAACCATCTGCTTCCTCGACCAAGTTGGTTTTATAATCGTACAAATGCATTTAACTATTGTCGTAGGAGAAAAATATTGCCAAAGACAACTGATACGAAGTTGAGATTTTGGAATACACAGAATCTGATAATTTGGTTGCTGACCTGCTGTTTTAACATAATGGACTGGGGGTTATAGGCTGACTTGGATATGAAAAGTCATGATTCAGAACAGAAGGGGGCTGTGTGCTTGCTTTATAATATGTTACATCAAACTGTTTTATCATTTAAATTATTTGTTTAGGGGGTGCTTAAAAATAAATGCTAAACCAAATGCTAAATTGAAATCTAGAAATTACATCCAATTAATGTCACAGGGTCTGTTACTGAAGCCATATCATTTTCATCTATGCGCCCCAACAACGCAGACTGCCTGGGTTTCTTCCAGAAATGCCAAGTTCTCCCAGTCCAGCTTCCACACCTTGAGTAAGAGCTGATACTTGGTGATCCTCTGTACGGGCTTGATCAGGTAGGACGAGATGGAGTTGGTTAGGCCGTGTCTCTGCTGGATCTCCTGAGGAGTGTGGATGACATCATTAAGGCTTTGATGCCTGTGGTTATAATGAGATTGCAGCAGAACAAAGTGCACAATGTCTGTAATGCATGAACCGCGTTCCCAGAAGCAGACAGGACATAATGTAGGACAGGGAGGAGAATGATTACCTCTGCAGTGGTTACAATAAGCCCTCTGGCTCCATCTGTCTGTTATTTCAGTGCACTGTGGCTTTCGTTTACTGCACATTTCCATCATACTGTGCCATTTATAGGTCTTTTTTGCAGAATAAAAGCAGAAACAAGAAATTAAAAAACAAGTAAATAAATGTGAACATACGTCAAAAAAGGTCCCAGCATGCTCCAGGATGAGTTGGCTGGAATCTGGTTTGTTTTTACAGTACGTCACATACATGTGAAATTTATCAGCCTGCGAACAGACAAAAAGGCAACAGGAAATTCATGACTTATCATTGGTCAGCAGCCTGGCCAATCACAGCCCAATCCCCCCAGTGAATCTAGGTTAGTTGTTTTTACTTCATCTTCCTTTTTTTTGTGGTACATTCCTTTTTTATTAGAGGCTCAAACAGCATACAACAAGGTGACAAATCTTTGAAAAGGAAAGGAAAGATAGGATAGAGGAAGAGGGGAAATAGAAATGGAAGATTGATTGGGGGAAGGTAGGTCAAGCAAGGCAGGCCGGGCCCGATGCACACCGTGAGCTGGCCAGAGGGAGAGGTCCGGCAGCCCCCAGGACAGCACCTCACCCATGACACCACTACCCCAGGCAGACCACACCCCACACATCATGGTACCGCTATTCTAGGATGGAGTTTGTTTGTTTTTTTTCCCCTTTTAGTCTGTTTGAGTGGGAGAAAAATGCTGAATTGGTGGGATGCATTAATAGAAGCAGGTCATGCGGGTTTGTCCAACCCAGAGAGGGAGAGAAAAGGGCGGGAAAGTGGCCACAGGAAGGCCACCACCCAGACCAGCACCAGCTCAGAGACCCACCCCCAGTGTCCCAGTGCCCCAGTGCCCACCCCCTCAGGAGTACAGGGCAAAGGGAGAGGAGGAAGCGAAACAAACTAGAATCTTTGGGAAGGGACGGGACTGGGGGGCTGGTGAAGTCAACATTGAAAGAATGATGGAGGGACAGAGAGCGAGAGAGAGAGAGAGAGACAGAGAGAGAGAGAGAGAGAGAGAGAGAGAGAGCATACATATGTGATGGTTGTGGATGCTGAGAGGTGGTGTAACTGTAGAAAATGATGATGATGATGATGATGATGATGATATTGAATACCCAGTATACAATACAGCACTGCATATATATATTTCAGTGTGCTGAGTGATAAAGTATTATAATTATAATTAAGAACTACTACTGCTCCCACCACTACCAAAAATAGCAATAACAATAATAAAAATTGCATTTGTGTGTCTGTGTCTGCATGTGTGTGTGTAAGTTAAGAGATGGTTGAACAATGATTACTGAGTGTATCTAGGAGCAATACTGTTATGAACCAAACAAAATGGAAATGAAGATGTTGACAGGAGCACTAGATACAACAGGAGTATAGATCAGATACCTGTACAAAGCTGTAGGCAACATCAGACATGCAAACTATCACAACTTTACATGTAAGTTCATATAATTACGGCCTCTGCCTTAAATCCATTAAGGTTCCCCAAATTCTAGAACCTCACCCAGGTGACAAAACAGTGGCCAACATCCTCTGGTAGCTGTTCGTAATTCACCAGCTCTTTCAAAAAGATGCTAGAGGAAAATCAGACAAATAAAGCACAATATCATTCATAAAACTACAGGAAATTAAATGTATAATACTATACATTATAATATATATAATGCCATATATATTTTTCATAACTTATTGACATTATATACTTTTTTCTACAGTTAAAAAGACAAGGATTTGAAAACGTCATGGGAATGACACACACTTGCTATGGAAATCATAGATCTCCTGAATATTCCCAAATATGACATGCTCCTTGTTCACGATTCCAGGCGGGATTTCCTCCACCCCACTTGTCATCTCCCATAAGTAGGTCTACAAGAGAAAAGACAAAGATAAATTGACCTTCACACTGAGTGCACTGAGTCTTGTGTGTGTTTGTGTGAGTATGTCTTTCCGAAACGGTTCAAGCTTTGTTAAGTATTAACTAATTCTTCAGTTGTTTGTCTATTGATCCCCTTCAGGGATCCAAGTAAATATTGCCTACCTCCAAGCATTCATGCAAGTCCCTGACATAGGCCTTTTCAGTTTGGAGAAGTTCAGCCATTATGAACCTGCATGAATAGAAACAGAATGATACAATGAAAATAGGGATTAAATAAGCAAAACTTCTACTTAAACCAATTATAACATTATAATGGATTATACATTTTATTGTAATATCAAGTGGTACAGTTGAATTTAGCCAAAATAAGCTACAGACAAAGTGTTTGTCGGACATGCTTAGTATGGAACATCAAGATGTTGTCTTCTCATTCATCGTTTAGGACCTTCAGCAGGTCTACAGGGCCTCCCCAACTCACTCCTTCTTCCTGGCAGACTTTCTCTTCTCCTCGTTGATCTCATGATTTGGGTCCCGCAGCTTCACCTCAGGGTCCGTCAGGCTGGCGGGGATGATGTCCAGCTCCAAGTCCTTATTGTCCTGGCAAGAGAACACCCAATGTCCTCAGACTCAAGGCCGTGTTCTGCATGACTCATAAATTAATGACCTCCTCAGGATTTTTCTAAACGTACATTTATCTGTGTCCGGAGATACATATAAATTCATAGCTTAAGTCTGTAGTCCTTTGTAGAACACCATATAAATTCAGTAGTAAGTCACCTTGGATCAAGTCATTGAGTAAATAAAAACATAAGAACAAAAACAACATAGCAAATCTTTAAAAAAATGTTTCTGATCTTATAAGCAATATGCTAGGATCATCCATCCATCCATCCATCATTCTGATCAGGGTCATGGGAATCTGTGACCACACTTAGCAAAATTAACTAAATAAACTAGTATTTTGAACACATATCCTTCTGCCACATTTTTCGTTTGAAGTACCATCTATCATGTTACCCCGGTCATTGCAGAAACTTTGTTAGTACACTGTAAACTCTGTAATCAGGTTGCTGCTTGTCTCTGACAGGAAGACGGAAATCGGGAGTCAAGCTTTTCCCCCCAAATGTCCGTGTGTATTGACAGACGCTCGCTACAGGGAAGGTGACTGCTATTCTTGTCCAACCTCGTCCCGGCAGCCAGTAATATAGGCCAGAGTGCCTCACAGATTTTTCAAGGGGAGTGACAACGGGACCCAGTTTAGCGAAAGTGACAAAGGCACCTTCCTTTAGGCCAGACATACTTAATATCTGCCTCGTCATAATATATTTCTCATGGTTTAACAAGCATTCATTCAGGACAAATGAAGAGTGTCACCATGAAGAAAGTACCTTTCATTCTTGCCAATTTGTGAAATAAGGGTGTTTGTTGCATTAAATTGGAAAAGTAAACAAACTATACAAATCTATTATAAGCACAATTTTGCACTACTGTCACTCATAGTGAGATGCTCTCCTGTGACTAAGAAGGAGAGACAGAATGGGATGGTGACAGGACAAAGGAATCAGGCAGGGGGCGTTTTCTCTCTTTCTGTTCTTGTAAGGCTATAAATATCGATCATCGTTCATGATTCTTTCAGGGAAGTGTGAAGAACCACCATGTGAAAATGGGATGTACTGCCCTCATAATTTAGATGATAGCAACCCTAGGATGGCTTGAAAAAATTACCTTGTTAAGTTGATGTGAGTTGACTCTGAGTGAGTGTGAGGATCATGGTCTTTTGGTGATCTGGTTCAGGCATAATCATTGGATAGCCAGCAACGCAAACAGGCCCATCTCATAAATTAGCCAAGGACGCAGACCACAAAAAGCCCATCATGGCAATTAGAAGAGGAAGCAAACCACTAGAAGACCCACCCTGGCAAGATGACCAGCAACATTTTTGCAAACTTCAATGTGAACTGGTAAATTTAGCTTAATTTGAAGTCAGCCATCAATCTCAGATTATTAAAACTTTGAAATTCATCCTAAAGTTTCACTTAAGTTGACTTATGACAAATCTCAGAATCCATCCTTCCTTCTATAACCTTGTGGCTACAGCCTGAATGTGACTCACCTCAGAGCAGATTCCCAGTGCTGTCTCCAGTGTTGACCGGTACTTCCCCATCCTCAGGGAGAAGTCTCTGTAACATTTGTCCACCGTAGTGACCCACTTCTTCAGCTCCGTCACGTGGACGTGACCCTTCTCCACAAAATTGTCCGCCAGCTGGATCAGAAGTTTCACCTTCTCCTTGGTTTGCTGCATGGTGGCATGTAAGCTTTTCTCACTGCCAGTCACACATGCGTGGCTGAGATTTTAGGTTGAACATTAGCGCCATGCCTCCAATGTGAGAGGGACACAGCAAAATGTGGGCCGGTATATCGCTCTGCAGGTTAGGTCTGATCAGAAGGTTGCCGGTTCAAATCCCGTGGTTAGCAGAGTAATGTACCCTTGTGGCGTTGAGGAAGGCCCTTAACCCCGATTTCTCCAGAAACTGGCTGACTCTGCTTTTTCAATTGTACATCGCTTTTGATAAAAACAACTGCTAAATAGATAAATGTGAGTAAATTAAAATGGCTTTACAAATCAATAACTTTATCGATCTGGTTTGAGGTTACATAAATAGAGGACGACTTCAGCTTGAAAGGGGTTCTGTCATGTTGACAATGCAGGCAGGCACACGCGTCTGAGAAACGACTCGGGAATGAGCCGTGTGGTCTCACGGCACGTCACCTTTGCAGCGACTCTAAAGTCTTCATACTCTTTCAGAAGTTCCTGAGTTCTCTCGCAGGTCTCCCCGGGAGAGGTGTGAGTGGAGAGGTAGTACTCTCCTGTTTCCTGAATCCAGTCTAAGGCCTGCGATGAAAATCAGAAGACCTAATCACCCTAATGCAGTGCACCACTGGAGAATTCAACCTCGTCATGTGACGTACAGAGGGCGGAGTTCTTATTAGGTGAGCCACGAGTCCTGAGATGCACCTTCTCGTCCTACAGCTATTGGTCTATGGCAGGGTTATTCAAATCACGGTCCTCGAGGTCCGAGCACTGCTGGTTTTCCAGCCTTCCTTTACCTGTCAGTCAGGTGTGAAGCTTCTGACCAATCAGAATCAGAAATTATTAAACTAACTACCTGAACTGAAAACAAGGCCTGGATTTGGAATCGAGGTCCAGATTTGAAGAACTCTGCCATAGACTATCCATGAGACATCATGATTATAGAAAAACCTTATATTTAAAGATAAGTATTAAAAATTAAGGAAACGTAAAATTTCAAAGTCAACAGTGCATGTCGTTACAGACTTTCGAAATGATACCTATTTGGGATTTTGTTTTTTTACTTAAATCTGCCTATTTGCAGGCTCCACAAATAAATTCTGATGGGTGTCTCTGCGGTAGGTGTTCTAGGCTAGTGTCTGAGCCAAGGGCACGTACTTGTTTGGCGCTCCGCTCGAACATCACGTACTGCTGGCACTGGTCGAGCCGGCGCTTCTTCATTGTCCAGAAGTGCAGGACTCGGTTCTCCCTCTGGAGAAGCTCGTTCAGGATGGCTGCGAGAGCCAGAGACATCACTGCGGCATCCACACATAGCACTCTCACGCTAATTATATCCGTCTCATTGCTACTTATATAAAAAAAAAGTGAAATGCTGCAAAGATCCAAGAGATGCAACGATAAATGGTTGCCCCTCTGAAAGCCAATGAAGCGATGAAGAAAGCGATGAAGAAAGCCAGCACTGACCTTTGACCTGCTGCTCTGGTCCCCGGGCGTGGCTGGCCACTCCAGGCATGCTGACATTATTCCGATGGATGTACTTCAGGAAGACTTCTGCGTTCCTCCTGGCCAGTGTGCATGCCTGTCCAGCACAGGGTTAACGGTGCATTCAGGAGCATTCTATGAAGCTGTACTTATGTAATCCAGCTGGAGTTCAGCTACTGGAAACAGTACCCCTGGAATTCTTCTGGGCAGCATTTGCAACCTGAGCTGAGGCTGTGTCATAATCACATAAATAACTATATTAATAAGTCACACCAGGAATGACCCAGAAGTTCAAGCATGCCACCACCTGAGACAAAGTCAACCCCCCCCCCTCTCCAAATGTAACTAAAAGCGTTCTAATTCCAGAACTCATTCCAGTCAGACTGACCGTAGTCAAAACATTGATCATGCCTCAAATCTGACAGTGGCCAGTTTGCTAATGAGCGGCTACAATCAGTGCATCTCTTGCAAGCCAACTCATGGTAAGATGTTGAAAGGTGTATGGATGGACAGTCAGTGGATCAGCAGTGTTTTATATCCCACAGCGATCCGGCTCTGCAGGGCCATCTCTGCATTTGTGTGCTGATGTGCTGAGGTCTGCCAGGGACCATGAAGCTGTCATGGGAGGGGGCTTGTTTGGCCCGTCTGCTGTTATTTTGAGCCAAGTTGTGCTGCTGTGGGCCAAGGTTACTGGGATAGGAGGAAATACAACAGAGCGGCACAATCGGGGAAGTGTCCCTGGCTCGCAGGGGAGGGGGCAAGCCCTTAAAATAGAACAAAGGAGAGACGAACACAAACAAGTGTAGAAAAAAAAGACAGTTATGTGACGGTCCCTTGAACTGTTAAGAACATGAGTAGCTATAATTAAAAGCTATGTAACTCTTTCGAGGGACCTTGAGTGATCCTTGGGGGTTTCAGACATATACCCTTAGGCACCGGGGCTGTTACTAAGTAACATCCCCCTTGTTCCACCTCATGAGGTTCAGCGAGTTTCCATTCAAGTCACGCTCAACTCTCTATCGATACTACAAATGAAACGGAAGCAAATTCTGCTACCCGAGGAAACCATGCAGTACAGATTTCTTTGGTTTGAGGATATGGTCACATCATGTAGCGTAACGTTTGTCCGTTCAAGATGGAAGAAGTGTTCTTCTGCTATAGGCAAGAATGTGGAAGTCTGAAGAACATATGGTCCACTTCCATAGGAAGGCAACTAATACAAAGATTTTTCATTGATGAAAATGGAAAGTGTTCATTTACTTTTTTTTTTGGAACCACACTTCAAAAGTCCATGCTAATTTAGGTTTAACATACATTTCTCATGTGGCCTTTTTATGAGTCGCTATCAGACTGATACGTATTACAGGGATGTGCTATCCTGGTCCAGCACTCTGACTGTCTCTGACTCTCTATAGATGCTATTTCTATGCAAGTTCTGTGGTCAAAAGAAGGCCAGGGAGGAGACGGCGTACTTTAAGGAAGGCTTCCTTCTGCTCTAGGTGCTTGCTGATGAGCGGGATGACGTGGTCCGTCTCTGCGTTGGCTCCCAGTTTGTCGTGGCCCCCGCACCAGTCCTCATCCCTCCTGTACTCCTGCTCCAGACTCTCCAAGACACTGCATACCTGAGAGAACCCCCACAGTCACTTCAGCAACTCTGACAGCCCACTGCAATAGCAATACCAAGGCGTTCTTCAGCCAAGAGACCACAGGAATCTACAGTGTGGCATGACTTGGACACACGCAGCAGCTGTTTTACTAGCTACAGATTATTGTATCACATATTCATCACAGATAAACAAAGAAAACAACAGTTCATAATGACTGCTAATCTTGTTGCAATATCCCTACGAAGAAACACAGCACTGAACATATGGATGTATAGCTTTTCTAATTTTTGCAGGGCTTATTATCAGAAAAATTATGTAGAGAACCCATAAGGACTAAAGTTCTTAGAAATGCAGCTGAAATATTAATGCAAGCAGCCTGGATGCTCCATTATAGCAGAACTAATTTTGACTTGACTTGATTGATGGCTCCGTCCTCCCCTAGGGGGCAGCGGTGCAAGGCTCACCTGCTCCGACGTCTTGTAGAAGGCCACAGAGGCATTGACCAGCTTGAGCCGATCCTCCATCTTGAGCATGAGCTGCTGCCAGTGCAGGGCTACCTTCTCAGCGCAGCCGCGGATGGCGTCCGGGTCGTAGTGGCCCGCCTGCAGCATGACCTCGGCCTTCTGCTGCACCTGGAGAGCGCTCTGGTGTGTCTTCTGCAGCGAGTTAGCGTGGAACAGGGACTGGGGGTGAGGGGGTGAGAGATGTGGTCACAAGGGGAAGGAGGGAATGAGCCTTTCCTTGGTCACTATACAGGCAAGGCAATCAAGTCCAGCAGTACTTCTTAAATAATAAAAAATAAAACTTATTTAGTTTTGGGGAAAAAAAAGGAAAATCTAACTGTGGTTTCATATGTATTTGACAGCATGATTAAGCATGTGCCCTGCAATGGACTGGTATCCCATCTAGAGTGTACTTTCTGGGATGGGATCCAAACTAACACCACAATCCTGTACTCGATAAGTGAAATATGGATGGATGGGTAGATGAAATTTTGTTATTGTGGGCAAAAAAGACAAGAACGCTGTTGCACATGGCTTATGAACAGAATCGGTCTCCTTTTGATGACATCATAAAAACCTGCAGGGGAAATTTATACAGCTTTTATTACGCACGAGAGTATACCTATTATTCTAAATACCGTGAACTTTACACGTCATCCTTTTCATATATGTCACCTTCAAGAGTCAGAGGTTTTCTCTGAAGTTAAATCATTGCCCTGCTTGGGATCTTGTTGGGTCAGAGGAAGAAATAAATCAGGATTTATGGTGCTCAGAAAGCCTTTTTTACAAGTTGATTCAATCTTGCAGAATTTAGCCTGCACAGGGGGAAACTCTGCTGACGGCCTGCCAAACCAAGCCCTGATTTATGCCCGCATTTAAGTTAATTTAAACTCACCAGAGGGGCCAATAGAAAAAACAGAGGCTCCAGCTAAAACAATTGTTTCCAAAACCTCCAAGATCGAAATAAAAATAAGCTAACAAAAATGAAACCACCATTTGGTATTTTATGTGTTATGCTTCCAACTGTCTATAAATTTAATTAAAGGATAGCAACCCTACACTGATAAAAAATCAATATGAAAATGTATAATAAACACTTTTTAATGTGACATATAGGTCTACTTAGCTGAAATGTAGACAAAGGATATTTTTGTGTAACAGAGGTAACATAAAAGCTGATTACATTAAAAAATGCTAGATGTGAAATGATTTCCCATTTTGTTGTCAAATCATACGTGAAAAGCTCACAACACACAATTCTCATTCCAAATTCTGACAAATCTTAGTTAATAGAGATTGATAAAAAAAATAAAAAATAAGTAAACCAGAGATACAGTTCATTGCTTTTTAAAACTGATTTACCAGTGCCATGTCTAAACACCTTGGATGGGGACTTTGCTTAGTAACTAAGATCACTGTACTGTTACTCAAAGGCTAAGGGGTTTGCAGATGCATCCAAAACTGTAGATTATTCTTCCATAAGGAAAGAGGAGACCATTAGGTAACTCCTACTACATCCTGCATGCCGAATCAGTAAAGTTTGATAAAAATGAACCCTTTGTGCAGTTTGTAAGTATCCAAATGAATTCCAGAGAAGCGATGATTCCCAGAGAGAGCACATGGCCTGTGTGGTTCTCCTGAATGTTGGCTGCAATAGGGCCATGTGACGCAAACATGCTGGAGGCTTTCGTGTTTAACGGGAGATACACAGAACACTCCGGCACATGGTCACCCGTGAGCTCACCTCCGTAACACGGGGCTTGAAACCAAGAGGTTAATAAAAACCACTAAACAAAAACAGGCCCGGCGCTGCCTTCCCCCGCCCCTCGTCCCCGTCCCACACGCTGAAGCCATTAGCCCAGCCATCCCACGTTTCGGGAGGGGGGGGGGGGGGGCATTACCTCGATGGCCAGCTGGAACTGCTCATGCTCCCGCTGCAGCTGCTCCGCCTCCGACAAGGAGCTGGCACTCACCAGACTGGCGTGGAGCATCGACTCCCCATTCCGGATCCACCCCAGGACCTGCGACACGGGGAGCATGCAGCTAAAAACATCACGCCCACTTTCCCATTAACCAATCGCTGCACAGTAACCATAATGCAACAGTAATGACATAAAGAGTCAATATAGGTTTAACTGTCACTTTCTCTGCAGGTACCAATGACAGCAGGCAGCAGTCTTCCCTAACTATAACTGGTCACTATAACTTAGTTCCAATACAGTACTAACCAGTAATAAACCAAATGTTTTTTATAATCAAACAATGAGGCATATGAACAGAATGGTTATCCTAGTGCATGTAAATCAAACTTCTGTAGGTGCATTACAGTAATAGTTAATAGCTAATGCATAAAGTACTGTGTAGATAGGGATGATGATGATGATGATGATTTTATATTCTTTTTAGAAATCTGAAAACTTGCAGATTTTACATGGTACCATCCCACAACCCGCAGCAGCAGTTTTATAGGATTCACAGATCTCTTCTTCCCTGTTAACAATGACAGCTGATAGACACCAACTGGTGGAAAGTGCATGTGCAGCATTACTGTAAGGTAAACAACATCAACATCCAGTGACATTCGCAAAACTGGAGAATGCGGATTATTCTAAAAATACCGCTGCCGAAATATTACTACTTACTCTGACCATTTCTTTTAACAATCCGAGGGAAATTAAAATTAAATGATCTGACGGCATGTAGGCAGAGGAGCCATCATCTCATACGAGATCCAGAAGGATCCAGAAGGATCCAGAAGGCTTCCACTGCTGGATAAAAAGTAAGTTTGCTGCTTTAGTGGATAGATCCTCCTGAGACCCCACCCATTCATTTATGTCCATTGTGGTGGACATTTTATTTTTGCATCTATCTTTTCACTGTTGTTAGGAAACGTATTTATTCCTGTTGTACACTAAAGAGGACATGCTGTGAAATTAAAAATAAAAATAAATTTGAAAAAATCTAAATTGTAAGATGTCTTATTTCCTCCAAAGACAAATAACCTAAAATTGAAGGACACTTTTTTCCTTGGGTCTCAGGAGCATATAGTTTGCCTGCATTGGTGATCCCTTCATGGCCTTATGTTGGAAGCTGGCTGAAATGGTTTTTCTCATCTCACCCTGAGTCAGTACAACACTTTATACACATTTGCAGCTATAGAAAGTATTTGTGTTATGCAGCAAATTCTTCACAAAGAACATGGGGGAATTTCATGCTTGATTACCCCTCCTGCATCTCAGAGTTTTCCTCATGGATTCTCCTCTTTGTCTTTTTTGGGGGCAACAAATTTATGTGGGAATGCAGTGCAAGCCCCCTCCCCCTTTGGGAATGTCACTAAAGGCCGGCACAGAGAGAAGAAGTCCCACCCAGGCCAGCATCTCAGCAGGGAACCTCCTCCTATGTTGTGCAAGAGGATCTCTATAAACCTCCTCCAGACCCCAGATGAATGGACCTCATGCACAAACGGACCGATTTCCTTCCATTAGTCCAGAGGCAAAGTGCGGGTTCTCCACTGGTGGTCTCCTGAGACACATACGCTCTGTTCTGGACAAAATGAAATTACTCTGCAACACTACACCCCATCTTCCGCTTGGAGGACAGCACCCCTGAGCTCCCGACAACTTAGAGTAGCTGCTCATGACGTAAACGTGGCTTGTCATGAAAATGAACACCCGTCCATGCTGAAACAAATGCTGCCAGAGCGATGACATTAATGAGGCGAGAGACACACCTCCACCTCCATCTCACTGATGAAAGCTCATTCAATTATGAATGGATGTTCAACAGTCCTTTTGAGAAATATTCAATCGACGAATGATTGTATCGGGACCATCAATTATTCAAATGTATATTAGTTACAGTTTTCTACAGCCGAGAAGGTACGACATATTTCAGTAAAGGAGTGGGAATATAAAACTTTCTTAGGATGTTACTAAAAACGGCACAGTCAGTTAAACTACTTCAAGTGGAAAACCGATTCTGTGTTTTCCAAGAACATTCTTGCAGATAACTTTTACCTTTTACTTGATGACTTCCCACATGGTATAATACTTTTGTGCATTCATTAAAATATTCCTCCATGTAACTCTAGCATAGCAGGAGCAAAAATACTCAGAAAAATAATTCTTACTGCAGTGAAACCAAATGTACACATGAAAATTGTTCCTTATTTTTGCAAATAAGTTCTCTTGGGTCCACCGGTAGTTTTATATAGGAGTGAAAAGGCTGGAAAAGAAGGATCCAAGTTCTGGGCTTAGAGGGTGCTTGAGGTCAAGAGGAAAGGTGGTGTTCTCATACCTTAACTGACTAGGTGTGGAGAACTGACCAGTAATCAATTAACAGCAGGTATTTCTAGACTTTGGTTAGCAGATTTGCTGCTATTGGACACCTCCTCTGTGACTGATGCTAACAAGCAAATATGGAAGCAAATAAGAAGTTCCATAGGAGAGGGTCAAACCTGACCTGCTTAACCTCAGCCTGCAGGTGGCGCAGTTGAAGACATTGTTCTAGCCTTTTCTGCGTCTGGTCGGCACTCAGGTCCAGCTCGTGTTGCTTCTCGTGGAGGAATTCGAGCAACTCCTGGACCTGTGTGGCCAGGTCCACCTCCTTCTCACTGGTCAGCTCGATACCTGCAGGACACAGTGACTGGGGTGTTACTGGTCATGCAACAAACGAAACCACTTAAAATACCAGTGACACCATGACTTTTCCCACAATCCAACAAAAAATAATATTTCCTACATATATTCTTGTATAATTCTTACATCCATGTTCCTCTCAAATTCATAGGACACACACATTCCACCTTTACAAAAAAAAGCTGCATTATATACAAACAAGATTTTATACCATTTCCCCACTAGATGGAAGTACACCATATACTATGAGCAGTCAGAAGATTTTTTTTAAAGCCACTTCAAAGGGTTTTGTTCCTTAGAGCTGTTATATGTTGCTATATAGGCATATCGTCAAGGCAACGTCACAATGTTGGCAGGTACAAATTATCTTACCAGACTATTTTTGGTTATAAATGGCGCTATTATAAGCCATCGAAACAGATATCTGTGCTTTCCATTAAATGACTTCACAAAAAAGACGCACAGCTGTTTAATTAGCCAATCAAGCGTCTGCCTGGGCTGTACTAAAGTCACCGCACCCACTGATTACTTGACACAACTCACTCACCGCGACCCGAGAGCAGGCCAAGGCCGTCGTCGGGTAGGGGGGGAGAGTGAGCCATAATAAGGCAGGCAGCGTGTAGGAGCAACTCTTAGAAAAGGAGAAATGGTGATTTCCTGCCACGTTCCCCAATCCTTACTAAGCAGGCTTTGGCAGAGTAAGTCAGCTACCTTGCTATGGTTTCAACTACGTCAGACTAAATCTCATCGAGTAGAACATTGTGCTAATAATGCAAAGGTTGTGGGTTCAAATCCCAGGGTGCATACATAAATTACAACCATTCCTTATACTTTAAGTCGCTTTGGGAAAAAGCGTCAAATGTATCTTGTTAATTCTTGCTTAACTTCTTATTCGCCTTTTCATTACGTAGAATGTACAAAATCGTAACAAAAACAACACAGCACCAAGCTACTTGTAAAAGGAAGTGCCGGTATGCATTGGCCCCCTAATCCCCCCGGCGCAGAGCCACTCACCTGACGCCTGGACCTCCATGATGTACTGGTGCAGGTCCTGGCCTTGCTGGATGACCTCGAAGGTCATGTTGTTCATGGCCATCTTGCGCTCCGTGTGCCTCTGGAGCCTCTGCTCGGCCGGGGCCAGCTCCTCCGCGTTAAAGTCGCCCGCCTGCCGCAGGAGGTCCTCGTTCCAGGCATCCAGCTCCGCCGTCACCTGCGGGGGAAGAGCGGCCGGCGGTCAGTCCCCATCGCAGCAGCAGTCGGTCGCCTTCACGTTAGGTTCCAAGCCCATTCTGGGCGGATGGCCGACAGCTAAGGAACCACACTTAAGATCTACAAAGGTTGTGGGTTGAAAAGACAGGGGCTGCCCTGCTCACACAACCCAGATACTTAACCAACCCATTAGAAATATTCCAGCATGCAGTTATAAATTACTGTGGAAAAAGTCTTAGGCATGTCTAAGGCTATTTATCCAGGTAGTACATGTATATTTGCTCAGGAAAAAAAATACAATTTAACATTAGAACATGTGGAAAAGGAAAAGTACTACAATAAAAACGAACGAGAATTTCTTCTGTTCTCTAAAAAGTTACTGATATCTGAACAAAGCTTCAGGTCCCAAACCCCTCCTCAGGGACACCCCAGCCATTCCATGTGTTTGTTAAATTTCACCACCAGCTAACAAAATTAATTCATTAAAAACAGTTAAATGACTCATGGTACATTGGACAAATGCATGGGTACATTGGACAGCTGCTGCAAATACAGTACTGTATATAACCAATAGTGATGGGACTACTGAGGCTTCCAAAATTCAATTAATCGACGTGGGGATTATCAGTAGCTGGGATTATCACGCAGTGCCAATCACAGAGTGGCTTAACCTACTTCTATCGATCACATAATTGTTTCTCATGCGGATTACATGGGCAGTGATTGACAGGATGAAGGAATGACACCCACTGAGAGCTTCAGGGCCTCGTTTCAGCCAACATTAATACCCAGATACATCATACAGCAATAAGGTATCGATTTCTGTACAGCATAAATCATGTAGTAATTTAATTATTGCAACAGTTAGCTACAGTATGCTCTGGAAAAAATGTATATTCCCATTGGCCTTTAATAATTCACTCTCAGGTATGACAAAAACCCTAAAAGTAATAACTGGTGTCATATTCTTCAACAACCAGCTTACAAAGACAAGATGATACTATCAATATCACGATGGCCAGACTCTCTGCGTTTGTAAGCGTGATATTGGTGTGAGGTCGCTGGTGAGTCTGTGCCGCTGAGAGTGAGCCTTTGCGTGTACGGCTCCGTCCTGGTGAGACGCAGCCAAGGCATCATCGGGCCAAGTGTGCCGCAGTAGACGTCCCTAAATGAATAGCCTGGCGCAACAGAGATCGTTGCACATTTTATCTCACCTCACCCTCCTGCAAATCAGAGACAGACCCTGAAAACAGACGACCTACAGAAAGCCTAACTGCCATTTGTATATTTGTATCAAAGGTAAAGTGAATCTTTGCTTAATGCTAATATAAAAAAACACAAGATGTTTCTCTTCACTGCAGATGAAAAGATTCAGATGCTTACAGCTTAATTACTTTATGTTTACCTTTTAAGTTCCCTCTATAAGGAAGAGCTGCATTGATATCAGTTCTCTAACCCCACCTCATTGTGTTGGGAAACTGAACATCAGGACCAGAGTTAGGCATCGATACCCCGGGAGACCCAAGGAGCCCAGCACTTGACAGAGGCCGCCGAATATGTAAAATTCAGAATTTTATTGTACAGCGGGGCGCCAAGGTGACGTGTCGTCAGGTGGACGAGAATTTCTAGCTACGCCACCAGTGAGTATATAGTGTTGTATCATATACTTGGAAGGAAACTGGTGCAGGACATGCATGCCCCTCTTTTCCAGTCTAACATCTCCTGCAGCTTCCCACAAAACAACAGCAGCTCACGTTAGGGGGTGCACAGCTGTATATAGCCAGTTGATGTGTCCCCTGCAGACCAAAATACCAATTTGATTTAATAATGTCAAACCACAGGAGAGTACACTCTCACATTATGAATACTCCCCACCCCTTCCAGCTGTAACCCCAGCCCCCCTCCCACCTGAGATCCCTCTGCCTTGGAATGGCGGGGGGGTGGAGATGCGACTCCATCTGTCTGTGGTCCCCCCCCCCCCCCTCACCTCGATGGTGTACTGCTCAAAGATGCGCAGCTGCAGGAAGATGTCCAGCTTGATCTTGCGTTCGTGGAACAGCTCCTCCATCTGGCCCTGCGCCTCGTCCAGCTGCTGCAGCACGCCCTCGATGTGGGCAATGGAGCTGCTGTGGGGCAACTTGTTGCTGGACATCGCGGAGTCTCTGGGGCACAGGAAGCGCACAGAGCGATTAAAGGCCAGGGGGTCGCCTTGGACAGGAAGTCAGCAGGAGCAGGAGTGACGGTGACAGGAAGTAGTCGAGATTTAGGCATCGGATGGCAGCACGGGGAGCAGGACACTGACTGCATGTAGCAGTATGAAGTGAATTTATTTATTGGCGTCAAAAGAAAACTAGAGTGATGGATTAGTGTCACAGTTGAGGTATTCGATAACAGCAAAGGCCCAGAGTTGATATTTACAGTTTGAAGTCAATGAAAAACAGACAGGCCAAAACAGCATGTAACCCATTCAGGGAACTCTTGATCAACTCGCTTAAAGAATTGTGCATTTCCGTGCTGATGCTGCAATATAATTCTGCTTCCAAAGAATCCAGAAACTGAAACTTTGCAAAAGGAGAGAATTAAGTATCCCTTCCTTAGATAATCCAAGAAATCACCTGCCAGCCTTTCAAATACCCCACACAGGGTGTGCCTTTCAGTATCGACAACGCGTTCTTTCTTACAGGCCTTGTCCAGGGTACATTAATCATCTGATTGGCTGATGACTGCAGTAAGATCTCATGATAGCTCTCATTACATCGACTGCATTTCTGTTGTGTGGAAGCCAGCACTGCAAGGCCAGCCCTGACAGAGACATATAACCCCATTTAGCTTTAATAAAACATATAAAATAACAGCGGCATTCAACAGATTAAAGGAAATAGCATTGATATGTACTGCTTATACGTGTTCGGAATATTGCTGGAAATGATTTCACCAGTAGCAACAAATAACAAAGGTATACACCTTCCCTTATGTCCACAGCCCAGAAAGCTGACATTTTATAGAGTTTTCCATCAAAGTGATATAAACAGTACAATGCAAGTAGCCCATTTAAAAAATATATGCTACATAATAATCCAAGACTCCCATGGAGCCAGAAACTGCATCTAGGTGCTTAAATTTATCTCAGAGTGATTCCAGAGAAGAAGAAAAAAATAAAAGACCCTGAACTATACTCTAAATCATCTTGTACACTTTTCTCACTACTGGTCTGAAATAATAACCAAATTGCTGGAAAAATTAGCTATGATCCGACACACTGGTCAGATAACTGCCATGGGTGGTCACTGTCAGCTGGCGGATACCTACACCGCCCCCTAGTGGACGGCCTCCATGGCGGATACCTACACCGCCCCCTAGTGGACGGCCTCCATGGCGGATACCTACACCGCCCCCTAGTGGACGGCCTCCATGCCGGATACCTACACCGCCCCCTAGTGGACGGCCTCCATGGCGGATACCTACACCGCCCCCTAGTGGACGGCCTCCATGTCGGATACCTACACCGCCCCCTAGTGGACGGCCTCCATGCCGGATACCTACACCGCCCCCTAGTGGACGGCCTCCATGCCGGATACCTACACCGCCCCCTAGTGGACGGCCTCCATGCCGGATACCTACACCGCCCCCTAGGGGACGGCCTCCATGGCGGATACCTACACCGCCCCCTAGTGGACGGCCTCCATGGCGGATACCTACACCGCCCCCTGGTGGACGGCCTCCATGGCGGATACCTACACCACCCCCTGGTGGACGGCCTCCATGGCGGATACCTACACCACCCCCTAGTGGACGGCCTCCATGTCGGATACCTACACCGCCCCCTAGTGGACGGCCTCCATGGCGAATACCTACACCGCCCCCTAGTGGACGGCCTCCATGTCGGATACCTACACCGCCCCCTAGGGGACGGCCTCCATGGCGGATACCTACACCGCCCCCTAGTGGACGGCCTCCATGGCGGATACCTACACTGCCCCCTAGTGGACGACCTCCATGGCAGATACCTACACCGCCCCCTAGTGGACGACCTCCATGGCGGATACCTACACCGCCCCCTGCTGGACGGCCTTCATGGCGGATACCTACACCGCCCCCTGGTGGACGGCCTCCATGGCGGATACCTACACCGCCCCCTGGTGGACGGCCTCCATGGCGGATACCTCAGCTGCTGGATGAGGTCCTCTCCCTCCTTGATGACGTTAAGCGTGGCCTCCAGCGTGGCTGTCTGATGCTGCTGAAACTGCTTGATGAGATCCTGCACAGAGTCCACAGAGTCTGAGCACACCTCCTCCAGGAGCTCCTTCTGCAGGTCCTCCATCCATGTCCAGAGCTGAGGAGACATTCAAAATGTTCACGTCAGCAAGCCCAGTCAGAGTGTACCAGGCGTGACACATGGGCTGGTAGCAACATATTTTAGCAAAGCACTTCAGAATTTTCAGCTAGTTTACACTGGTAAGTAGATGTAAACATTTTTTCATACCTGTTAACCTTGTTCTAAAGACGTACCGAACCTCTCTCAAATGACAAATGTCAAAAGTAGGTTTGAGCATAAAATTAGCCAGTCCCAGAACAATGATTTGGCATGCAAATTGATATGCCGAATTAAAAAAAAAAAAAAATTGTCTTTTTCTTGGTCGGGGGTGTCTTCAATTTTCATGGTTAGTAATCGATTCCTTTTTAGCGAAGGTTAGAACTAGAATCATTAGCAGGGTTAGAGAAGTTAACCGTAAAAATATGTGGGATTTTTCTAGTAATGGCTAGAATTTCTCTGCCCACAGAGGAGCTGGTAGGCTGCTGACAAGCTGTTAGTCCTCACAGTCTACTGGTACATATCTCCTGTTGGCCAAATCTACTGGAAAATGTCTCTTTCTGTCAATTAAAATAGCAATAAATCTCAGCTCTACATAGTACATCACATCCATTACATCGGTCTCTGTATAAATTACATGTTTATGTATTTAAATTTTGGCAAAGACAGTCATCGCTTTTACATCATCAAAAACCAGTAAGAACGGTCTTCGAAAGTGCAGATTAATAATAGCAAACATAGCACACAAGCCTGACAAGTAAAATGGCACTTCACAGTTTTGACAGTGAACGTGTTGTTTTCTTATTTACACTCCAAAAGGAGCAAAGCTGTGTGGTGCTGAAATGTGGGTCATTGTAAGACAAGCTTAAAGTATCCTTTCAAAGAGAGCTGCTAAAATCTGAGCTGAAAAACAAACCACATATTATTCACAGGCATCTCAAGACCCAAAAGACAATTAAATCAAAATGCAAGTAACATTGCATTGATTTATCGATCGACCGTTCCATCCCTAATACACAATAACCCACAGAAATACTGCCAATTTCCACTCCCATCAAAGATAATCCACCGTTTTAGACAAAGCTGGAATCGGTGCCTGGCAGCGGGTTGGCGGCCGTTATCTGCGCAGCGTATTCTCTGAGTTATTGATCTCAAACTTGGCAAGGGAGGGCCACTGATCACTGATGGATTGCCCAAAGCTTTAACAAAAGCTTCTTAATCTAATCAAGTGAATTCTAATTAAGCTGCTCAAAACATTTACAGAAAACCTCCATTTTCTAAGAGCAGCACGGTCGACAAGTGTAATATATAACAGCTTTTCAGACAGGACTCCTCTCCGTGACGTCTGAGGCAACAGAAATAGTTGCCCTTTCATCATCTGCAGCATACTGGGCCTCTAATCCTTAATGCTAATGCAAATTAGCAGTGGGCTTTCATATCACAAAAGCTGTCGCTTCTAAAACAGGAGAAACTGAGAGCAAATACCAGTGACCACAAACAAACAATAATGATTGTAAATTTCAGTGTTAAATTAAAGCCTTAAACCACACAGTGATTGGTGAGAAGCAGCAATGATGAAAACCTCCATTATAGTATCTGAAGTGGACCTTTGCGGTCCTAAAGTTGACAGTTCATGAGATTATTCCAGCCATCTGGCTTTATTAAGCTGCCTTATTAAGATTGCTGAATCTGAAAGTAATTGTTTGAGTGCGAATAGTAATATTCAACATGGCATTTCAGGAGCAAATAATGTAATATTATCTTAATGATGTGGGCAACAGCAGCACCCTAGACTCTAAAGTTGCCTGTAAAATTTAATTTGCGCAATAAATCAGCCAAATTAAAGTTCACTTTCTTATGCTGATTATGCAACAAATATGAAAAACAATTTTCTCAATCAGGCAAATTCTTGAGTGAATTTCATGTTTAAAACAAAATGAGTCTCCAAAGCAAAAGGGTTAACATTTGTGCAACAGTGGCTTCTGCGATTTCTGCTGTTCCCATAGCAACTGTTCTACATGTCTGATCTGAGCACGCTCAGGATTACAAACAACTCTCTCTAATCTTTCTCCAGTCCTTTATTCTGCCGGATTCCTACTGTACATCTTAAGCCAAAATAGGTTTTGCAGGATTACAAAAATTTTTTAGCATACTGTAACCCTTGTGTAAAACACAAGATTTTGCCTGGGATCAAACTTGCTCCATATCAGCTTTCATTCTGAGGATGGTGACATCATTTTAATAAAAGATCTAAGTACCAACCTTCAACATAATAGAGATTAATAAAACCTCCAGTAATACATCATGTCTCCCTTAATGCTTTCAAATTCTGTGACCTGATCACACCTTCTCATTAGTCTACTACAAGCATGTTTATTACTATGGAAAATATTTATATTCAAATTAAATTGTGGCACCCTTACAGGTAAAAATTAAAATAGTTTTTCCTCTCTCAGCTCTAAATTTCATCTGAAAGCAAAGCCTTCCAACAGGCAGAACATGTAACAATTTCCCAGCCAATACACCATCAATAACCATAGAGCAGGATTCTTCAAATCTGGACCTCGATTCCAAATCCAGGCCTTGTTTTCAGTTCTCCCAGGTAGTTAGTTTAATAACTAACTTACTGATTCTGATTGGTCAGAGGCTTCACACCTGACTGACAGGTAAAGGAAGGCTGGAAAACCAGCAGTGCTCGGACCTCGAGGACCGTGATTTGAATAACCCTGCCATAGACCAATAGCTGTAGGACGAGAAGGTGCATCTCAGGATGAATCTCAGGTTGTGGTATGAGAGAGTGACAGACCATAGTGACACAAAGTCCACAAGACACACTCAGGGATCAACATTTCTCAAGAGAAATGTAGATCTTGTTCACCACAGCGATCCTTATTGAGAGAATATCCCACATGGTAGCAATAGGCCTATTCCATATCACTAAACTGAAAGTTTCCACTAAAAGTTCTCCATCTCCAGTGGTGAACATCCAGAGTCCTGCTCTTATGAATATTCATCAGCAGGAAAATCAATGCATCTTTGCCCTGGAACATTATGGATATGCTTTGAATTTTCAGAACCATCCGTCATTCAGAAGTGAGGCCTGATTACTCATAAATATTCATGGCTGCGGGTCGGAGACTAGTAGAACTCGTTAGTGCAGATGGGAATGAATGTAATCTCGCCGGTGGGAAATGAGCTGTGATGCGATCACTCAGGAGAAGTACACACAGCAGAAACAGCTACAAGAAAGTTCTCTCACTGCGTATTAACCAACGCCAATTGTTCTGTTATAAAATTGCAAAAATAAAGAAAAAGAAACAAAACTATACCCAGGAGCAATATCCATGAACTTTAAATAAACAACAAACCCTGCATAGAGTGCATCCTGACCTCCAAAGGCAATACGGGTGACACCAAACACCCAAATTCTCCAGCATCTTAAACGCATTTTTAAAAAAATATATGTAAATGTTATCGGGGACAGTTAGACAGGATCTTTACTTCAAAGCACACCTATGGGGACCTGCTGACCAAGCTAATCACTGTTACCTGCGATTATAACAGCTGCAGAAAAACCAAAAATATACCATCCCACTTTTTTCCTGAGACAGAGACTGATTCAATGTTTTGATAGCCATTTTACAGAGGTTCAGTCTTGAGATCTCATGGTTTTTTTCTTTTTGCCCTATGGATTAATATACTGATTTGCTGAGAATTGTAACTTGACCACCACTAGGGGCACTCCTGGGCTAGTGACACCCTCGACCATTGTGAACATCATTAGCAGGCCCCCCTGTTCATTTCTGTGTACTTGGCTATGAAGGCCGTGCTCACAACACTGCACAGGTGACAGCCAGCGTTTCCACAGCCTTCCAGAAATGCGAATTATTTAGCTTTCTGTTCACTCAGCAATCTGGATAACTCCTAGGCTCATTGCAGCCTGACATGCACACACACTGTGTATGAGGAGCTGCTTATTATCAGAAAAACACAGGATCTGAATTCAAAAGGAAATGACTGATACATTTTCAGCTCCATTTATTGCAATTTATTTCTGGATCACAAAAAAAGATCAGGACTAAAAATCATAAATACATTCTCTGGGAATATAAATGTAGAAACTGTAGTTTCTGCTGTTTTAGATTTACAGAACATTAATACACCACTGTGTCTCCATGGTGACCATGAGATTTTCCCAAGTGGTGAAATTCCCTCAAGCTGACAAGGCGACCCTGCGGCCTCTGCCTCCCAGCTGGCCCTCGGCCCTCCCTCCTGAGGGCTGATCTGAGGTGATTCCTGGCACTGTTTGCTGGTGCATCCTGCAGGAGCCAAGCTCTCAAAGTCGCTCTGGGGAAGGCCTGCCAAAGCCACACAGTAAAGCTACCAGCAACGTTTTTGGGCCCCTGTATCCCAAAAACTTTACTCTCCTGGTCTCCTCGAGGGCGCCGGTATCCCAAAGCCTGGCATGGTTCCATTCCTACTGTATCCAGAAAGTGGTATTTTCCAAGCTTTTACGTGCAGGGTGCAGAAAGTGGGGGGAGGGAAACAAACTGTCAGCTTTATGGCCGCTAACTCAACCAAATCCCATGTTTGATCCCTCTTATTCGCTCAAAGCAAAAATTATGTTAAAACCTATTTTAGCTGCCAAGGACCTAATACACCATGTATGATCAATTTAACATAGCACAACAAAAGCCTTTCCAATATACAGACAGACGTGGGACCATAGTACAGGGAGTCTACACAATAAAATGGATCATTGCCTTTGCATAAAGTCAGAACAGTGGGTTACTTAAAACATAAAGATGTCAACAAAGAGCAAAAGAATGAGCCGACGTAAAACAGCAATTCTTTGAGAATGCCCCAAGAATAAAGAGCAAATCCATATTAACAGCTTGTAAGATGCAGTGTAGCAAATCTGTAATCCCAAAATGATCTGAGATCTTGTTCCTGATATTAAACCTGCTGAGGGCTTAGAAAGACCCCCCCCCCACACCACCCCACCAATCAAAAAATAGCTTTCTATCCTGGGGCCCACCGCCATAACCACATTCCTAGCATAGTTCGTAGACCACCATGGCTGTCTGAGGAACAGCTCACGTTGGAAATTAAAGTACGGAAGGATCAAGGGCTTCAGAAATTAATCATCCCACCAGTTTGAAGGAAATACATCCTTTTAAAATTCCACCTTTTTAAATTAGGAACAGCGGGCTCAGAGACACTGGAAACGGGTCAGTGGAATGCAGTGGCATGATCGCAGGCCAGCGTCCGAAAGCAAACTGGCTGCATTCCAGGCGTCCCTTTAAACCTGCCCCCTCGTTCGATGCTGGAAGACCCAGCTGATTAGGGGGAGAGGGAGAGGCATGGCACAGGGCAAAACAAAAGACAAAACCTTCTTTTTGGAGACAAAGCAGAAAAACCCAGTCTCCCCGAGTCCTGCAGATTATCATTATCCGATTATAAACAAACAAATATGGATCATTCTTGCTCACATTTCAAGGAGTGCTACTTCAGCACAGCACAACCTGTCCCCATGGGAATCTCCACTCTGCATGTTTGACTCTGCAGTGGACCTGTGCCAAAAGGCGGACAGCATCACAGCACACCGCAGAAATGGCAGCAGCATCCCAATGGAATAGATGCTACTTTCATTCTGTTTCTAGTTCCCCTCATGCTTCACAGAATTCAATATCTACAGATTAACAGATGAATTCAGTGACCACGCCAAGCCTTCTATCCATCTCCCAAACCATGAATGAATGTTATACAAGAAGGAGAAATGGGAGGACATCTTACCTCTTTGGTGTGGGTGTGGAAGGAGACCGACATGTCTAGAAGGAGCTTTCTCTGTTCCACCCTCCGCACGAAGTCCTGGATCCGGACCTCCAGGTGACGGGCCGCCTTGTAGATCTCCTCTGGGTCGCATTCCCCGGTCTGCGCTAGCTGCTCAGCGGCCTCCAAGAGCTTGTCGGCGTTGGTGTAGGTGTTCTGTCCCAATTGAAAAACAACAGAAGGCAGGTTTAGCATTGAGGCCCTTCAACATCCCCCGGTCAGCATTGTGTTGAGGGACCCAGATATGAGTGCATCAAAGCGAAAGCCAGCCGGCCATCTGGGGCTAAGAGCCCCGGCATCATAATTCCTGGGCTGGCAGCAGGTCAGGCCTGCTTATTTTATCTGTGTGTCAGTAAGTCATCTGCCATCAGACCGGATTACAGCCCGGAATTTGTGGGCCTGCCTGGGAAATCCAGGGAAAGGTACCAGTGAGACCACCTCATGAGGGGGATGACCCCAGTGCATTCAAAAGGAGGTGTAATAACACAGCCTTACAGGGAGGTGGCGCCATTGCTGGAGGAGGAAGACCTTACGGGCATCTTCAATCACTGACAGGTAATCAAACCTGTTGCTACATTTCAGTATATCGCTATGAGCCAAAATCAACAAGGATACATTTACAGTTCTGCGAAGGCTAGGTGCCTTTTTAGTTTTGGCGTACTTTTGTTTACATGCTTTATTTATGCAGCTGTGCTTCAAAATAATTGCTAGGTCATCCATCGATCCGTCCTGGAGCTGATCCGAGGAAGCCCAAGGTTCCGAACAAGAGCCATTCCCCAAGCCTGTTTTTTTTATGTTGAATTGGTAGCTAATTCAGAAAAAATAATAATACAGTAAATAATAATAATGATAATAATACAGTAATAATAAGAGTAACTACATACAGCCCTATACTGTTCCTCAAGCCACAAACTGCCTTGCAGTGTTTTCATGAATATCACATTGTGCATTTGTTATTGCAAACCATTGTATTTAACATGAATTTTTAATATAACAGGCTTTACAGAAGTTTGTGTGTAGGTACAAGTTGTCCGTAAGTCAAGTGTCCTTAACCTGGGATTGCCTGTATATTAGGGGTGGGAAAAAAATATTGATTTTGTGATTAATTGCAATCCTGGTTTTCAGGAATTTAATATTGAATTCAAGATCAATCTAGTCAATTTATGCGTTTTCTTCGTAATTTTTAAATTTTTTTTGCTGAATTTTACCTATCAGTCCTCTTACTGTATAGGTGGTGAATATTTCTCTCTCACCTATAGGAGGGTTGCAATAACAATGCGCAATCGCCTCATGCCGCCATCTTGGTGCATTGTCAGTAAATGTTAATGGAGTACTTCGAGCAGGCGAATGCAAGAAAGTCAAGTCAAGTAGGGCTTTATTCTTACACTAATCATTTTCAGTACACTGCTCAGGGTAATGTGAAATAACGTTATATAAAAGCAAAATAAATAAAATGAAGTAAAAACAAAGTATCTAATGAGTTTACCGATATTATTGGATGTGACCTGCTGTCAGTTATGAGAATATTGTTAATTATCTGTTTTTTCAAACTTCGTGAGTAGCACTGAAGCGACTAAAAGCAACTCAAAGTCTGCAGGTATGATTTATTTATTTCTGGCTGGTACAACAACTGCAGAGGGAAAAGTGTGAACGAAAATTTTTAGTGTATTTATAGGGAAGTATAACAATAAATTTCATCTTATGATAACAGTTTTTCGTTATCTTATTTGTCATGTAATTGTAACGATTACATTGCTTTGCAATGTTAATGCTACAGGGCTGTGCCTATTGTTTTTCCAACAGATCTGGTTTGATCGCACATTAGTGAATGTGTCTTAAACATATACTGAGTCCAAAACTGGAATCCAATTGGGCACTTGTGAATCAAATTGTGACGTCAGGGCTGATTACCAGCCCTAAACAATATTCACATGTGCTTCAAGAAAAAAGATTCTAATTTATGTGGTAGCACATATCTTTAACTTAAAGTCATTCTGAAACATGGGATGTGAGTTTTAGACTTGCCCATTTTTATTTTCATTGTTTCATTGTTATATTCATTGTTTGTGCTCTGAATGAGACAGGTTGGTTTGTTTTTAAGGAGCTATACCCATATGCTCATCAAATTAAAACATTTTGAATTGAATCAAATAGTTTACTTGGGAATTGGAATCGAATTGGGGCATCTGTGCCAATACCCAACTCTATTCTATAGAAAATGATCTACTGCTATTACTTTGCTCGTTTCCAGCCCAGAATTCTTATCTCTTACTGATTTGGGCGGGGTCACTTTCAGCAGATACAATTACCTCGTTTCCACCAGCAACGAGCTGGTGTTGCTGCCTGTGCTGGTTCGGTTCTCGCTTGGTGCCTTTTGAAAACCAGCCTGCGTGTCCACCCGTTTCAAAAAAGAACGGAACAGAAATATTATCGCTTTTCACAGAATAAAAAAACGCTGCATCATTTATATAACTTTGTTTTAGTCCATCTTAATATTTTACATAAAATATCTTATTTTCAGCAAGTACAATCCATAATATTTTAAGCTATTTTACGATACTTTGTCTCTGTAAAGGCTCCCCCATCTGTATTCTTGCTCGCTGTCTTTTCGTGGATCGTGTAGTAAAATTGGCTAAAAACCGAACTTTGCTGTCTCATGATTTCTTCGTCCACTCAAACGCCATAATATTTTATTTATTCGAGCTGCGACATATTTATAGGCCTACTTTATTATTAAATCTGTCCGGCAGATCGATCTTTCGTTCTTCTCCGGTAAAAAACGATGTAATCTTATTCCGTCAATAAGCTGGCAAGTTGCTTCACTGCCAGCACAGCCGTTATTAGACTGGATTATGGATTGAATTTTCCGGGTATACCGAAGGTTTGGACGCCATAGCCCGTCCCACTTCCGCTGACGTTACGGTGCCACATTCTGAGCCCAGATTTTCTGTGGTGCCATGCTGAACCCATTTTTCCTGGCCCAGGTGTGGAACCAGTGCCGGATTGGGAAAAAGCCCAGAACCAGCACCGCATTGGTGGAAACGAGGCTAATGTGGCGTCAAATTAAACAGGCAGTGAAAGATGAGACCTGAGGTAATTTGAAAGGTTTCCTGTAATATGACAAACTAAAATGTAATATGTTATGTTATCTAATTGTCTCCATTATTCTGTAGACCACCGACGTGTACGATATGTGTGACTCTGAGGAGAACATAGGATTCCTGAGCCATTTTCACCGTCTAGTCCTTCCCACACGTTGTTGGACAAGTCCCCAAGTGGGCAGCCCTATTCTAGTCGAAGGTCTTTCTTCCAGTCTGGAATTATCCCAGCAGCCCCCATCCAGAGCTCCCAGTAATTCTCTACAGCAAAAGCAGCATTGAATACCACCATTCAGGCTTATTCCGGAGCTGCAAAGGTACCCCTCTCTCGCCAGCCCTGTCTTTCCTCCAGCTCTGCAGGATTCACTCTGTGTCTTTCTTCTCGGTGACCACTTCACAGAGCTTGTTTTAGCTCCATCAACAGATGCCCAGATTGTGGGTCTTTCAGGGTTCCGCTGGCCAGTTCAAGTCGGATCCTTCTATTTTTTGTTGGCCAAGTATCATTCGTGAAGTTTGTTAAATAACTTTCGGCTCCTATTAATCGTAGCTCTTTTATTTACACCTTGTTTAGCAAGCCGTAGGGTCAGTGATTCAGTGTTTGCATACTATGCAGGAATAACTGGCTCCTCAGCGCCAAACCATAAGCAGCAATCAAGGTTTCATACACTTTTCTAGGATGTCCACAGGCTCAACTGCATTCTACTCCTAGCAGCAGGACTTTCCACCAATTTAGAGTGTCTTCCTTGGTGGATGGAGCCCAGATTGAATCCTCCTATAGGTGTCTGTGTGAAAATAACTGCAAATTTAGAAAATCGCTATAATACTCATATGAGTTAATGCTGAATAGAGATTAAACTGAAAGGCACAATGAGGAAAATAAATTTGGCTTTTTCTACCAGAATAGCCTTCAATAAAAATGAGCTAAAGCATAACATCACTGGTGCTTTTATTTAATAAATGTATCATTTCAATCCACCGTTTGTGTTATTTACAAGGTTTTAAAGTCTTAGTTTTTTCTGCCTTGGGAAATTTTTGATGTTCCCATGCTGATTCCACAAGTCCTCCAGTTAGGTTTGTGACTATGCAGAACCAGCCATTAGACATATGAGGTGAAAATCCGAATGCCAGGACAATCATAAACGCATTAAAATAAACTGAAGCCATTTTGTCGAGCCCCTGTCTGAATGGTGTAACTTCTGAATCTGGGAAGTTACAAGGACAGTACATTTAGAAAACCCAACGGAAACACCAGAGGAGAAGGCAAACTCCAGCATGAGCTGGGATCAGAAACCAAACCCGAACTACAGAGTCACTCAGCCAAACTCAATTTCATTTATAAAAACAAATAGTATCCATAGTCTCCCTTCTGCTGTCCAGTTATAATTAATACATCCCGAGCTAGAGTAGGAAGCATTTATCTTACTAAAGTTATTTCAGTAAAAATGAATTGATAGGAGGGACGGCATCAACCATGTATGAAAAATTGAACGCATTCATATCCTGCCAAACTAGCCACTAGGAGTGAGAGATGAACTGGGACACAATTTGGGAAAAATTATTTTTGGCTTAAAAATTCTGGCTGAAGTATCCTGGCCATCTAATGAAAAACTATAAGCCTATCGGCAAGGCATATGCAAGACCACATCTGCTATATAAAATCAGCAGTATGGAATCCCTCTGTTCCAACTGCTGGCGTGTTTTATGTCTGGGCTGTTGTACTGAAATGTTGGAATGGTGCTGTCACATTAGTGTTCTTTCTGATTTATTGGACATTTGGATCTTGAAAGGATCCTGTTTGGGTTTTCATGCCATGGCTCTGCTGCCTTCTGCTAACAGCAGGAATCTGATGGCTATATCACAGGCAAAAGGATACTTATGGACATGCTCTCCTACAGCTATGGATAGATGCGGCTTTATCTACTACCAGTGGCTGTCTGACCAGAAGTTCCAGTCTATTCTGCAGCATATGAAGCTCCACAAATCTAAATTATGGATCATTAAGCCTTAGATACAAACACACACAGTACAACCCCCTCAGCCCACGACCAGTGTTGGGAAGGTTACTTTTGAAATATAACAGATTACAATTTACTACTGCCTCTATGAAAAATGTAATTTAAGTTTTGATTATTTCACCAAAATAATGTATCTTATTGCATTTGATACACTTTGATTACCTTTGTAACAATTGGGCAATAAAACTGAAAAGTCAAATTTGTCCTAACAACTTGCATTGTTTGGAAATATGCTAAAATAAGGGCACTTCTGCACATTGAAAAGATGCAAAGCAACAGCATGAATGGTATATTGTACAGTACATATATTTTTTTCCTGAAAAAGATATATCAGGACGTAACCCCTTTGTAATCAACAACATTGTTATTAGTAACTGTAATTTAATTAACTGTAATGGACTACAGATACATTTATTTTGTAATTTAATTATGTAATGTGGTTACATATAACTAGTTACTCCCGAGGACTGCTCAGGCCATGGCAGGAATTGGCTGTTTTAGGCCCTTCTACTTGATATGTGCAATATACAGTATAAGGCACTACATCTTATCAGAAGGCATGTTTTTCATGTAGTCAATGTAAACCTATATTCTTTTTGCAATTCATGTATATTCTGGTATTCAATTTTATAACCTTTTTGCTTAACTTTTTTTTTAAACCATTTTTGCTTAATTTTAAATTTTAAACAGTATGAAAGCTTTAACAAAAATAAATCCAAATAATATTCTTCAGTTCAGGAAATGTCACTTTGCAGTTAATTGAATTTCAAGAGCACACTTGTAAAATAGATTAGCACAGTGGTTTCTTTTTGTTTTAAGCAAGTGTTCGGGCAAATTAGCTTGTTTATGGTTTTGTATAGTTCACTGCCTTGTTGCTGACAGGGCTTTTAACATTGGCAGACTACCACTCCGTTATGAAAAGAATAGAGCATCTCGGGGAAAAAAAACGGAACAACAAAACACAGTGACATGTTTTGAGACGGGACCATTGTAATCCTCGTATAATAAAACTGAGGGCCGCAGCTGTTTTCAATCAATGCAGTTGATGAAAATTTCTAACCAAAAAGAAAAACCCCATCTTGAGAGACTGCAGTGAAATGCCCTGTGGTTCAAGGGGGACTAATTCACAGCAGCACATGACATATGTTTGGCAGGACTCCTCCGAATCGATTTCCAAGCGTAGTAACAAGAAGCAGGGCATGGAACAGATCGCTGGGGGGGGGATGTACGGCCTGCGGAAGTAGGGATTCGGGGGGGGGGGTCTCACCTGGGCTACCTCCTCGAAATCATCATGGCGCTTCTGCAGTGCCCGTGCCCGGTGCAGTGACTTGCCCACCCCCGTGTGCTTGCTGAGGAAGGCCTCTCCGTGGTTCTCGATCCAGTCTATCACCTGCAGGAGCAGAACACATGGTCAGTTGACATTTGGACAATCGCCCACCCCGTGTGCCCGGGCAACTTCCGAACGCCGCACGCCACTGCAGCTCTCCCACCACCCTGCCACGCGCAGCCAGGTTTAATCACTCGCAAGCAGCTCAGGATGCAGCTGAGTTCTGCAGTCTAGACCAAGAGATGCGCTCCTGAACACGTTTGAGAGCCTTGGTTTTCATCTGCTGTGCTTATTTTAAATTGAAACTTTGTCAGCATAAAACACGGAAACGTGGTTTCCCCAAATAATTAGGAAAGGCGACTATTTGCATATGAGGTCATCTGCATACATTTTGTTGTGCACTGGAGGGAAAACAACCGGCTACGACTAAAATAAATCATTGCCCTGTGGCACTCTTGTGATGTCACAGTCCAAACTAAAACGTGCGGCAGCAATCAGTTTAATTTGTGGCCACAGGAAACAGCAGCTCCCAGCCCGGTTTTAATTATCTTATTTTCCCGTGTTGTCTTTAAGGCTGGCCTCCACATCTACGCGATTTGCACGCCAGAGTGGGGAGGGAGAGGTCCTGGAGACCGCGTGCGCATGTGACCCCACACCGTCACGCAAGCCTTCCGACCGCTTTCCCCTCTGATTAATCAGTCTGCAGAAACAGGGACTTTAGCCTCCCACGTCCCTGCAGCTGTCACGACAGCGGGGCAAGCAGCTCGAGGCAGCGCCCAGCCGCTCGGCTGCTGTGGGGGGGGGGGAAGAAGCACCCACAGGGAACTGCTCTCTCTGCCTCTTTTCATGATACTTGCTGTTATTTAAAACAAGCATTCAACCAATCAAACAGCAGGGAATTTTAACTTTAACTAGGAGGCCAGGCAATTTACCTAATGGTGCACAAAGCGGAGAGTTTTCAGTCAGAAAGGCAGTCTAAAACCAGTACTATAAAATAAAGACTACTATTTAAAAAAATGATTTAGCTCAATGTTAGGCTCATGTGAGATACGTAGCCCAGTGAAAATGTTGGTTCAGATTAAACCAAGTGTTACTGGTAAGAGAAAAAGATCTTGCCTATTAGGTATAATCAATACAACACCAAACCAAAAGTAATGTGCAAAATAATGTGTGTATATATATATCAGCATGAAGACATATAGATAGTGGGTGAATGAAATGTCCAATATTTTAAAATCTCAAAGAAGTCTGGTTGTCGGGTTTATACACTATTTTCCCCACAATGTCCTCCTTCAGCATAAATTTTGCACAGTAATACACGCCTCATACACACAGAAGCACCCAACATTACCTCTGAAGGCTCTCCAAGCCATTAGGCAATTTAAGCGGCAAATGATTCTAGCCCATTATTCAGTCTAATGAAATCATTGCATCGCATTCATTCTCGGTCGAATATTCATTGCAGACATTCCTCACGCATCTCACAGAGTAGAAAGTCACCATTTTATTTAGATATTCAGAGACTAAACAGTCCTCGCCCCTTCAGCAGAAGTAAATGTCAACATTCTCTCTTCCTGGCTGCAATGATGAATTCAAAATGTAACATAAAAAAACAGGAATAATGTGCTGACTGACTTCCTGCCCAAAACCATAGTTGCAGCTCCAATGTTTCAGATGATTCTCATGCATTTCACAGGCAGAGTAGATGGAGGGATCCCATTGTAATGGGTATTCCCTCTGTGAGTCACCCGCTGCGAATGAGGACAGTCTGCACCGGGGCTCCGCTGGCGGGTGTCTGCGTGCTCGGAGTTGATAAACCCTCCCCCCCCCCCCCACCATCTGAGTGGGGCCGCAGCCGTCCTTGGGCTAGCCTGCCAGCGAGTCATCAGCGCTTGCTTACTATCGCAGCTGATGGACTCGGAGAGAGGTAGAGAAACAAAGGGAGAGCAAGAGAAAGAGGTGGAGGGAGGGAGGGGGGGTATGATGAGGGACGGCCCGGAGAATTCTCCTGTGGATGGCGAAGTAAAGACTAATCCACAGCCAATATAATTGGGATTTTTTTATTTTTTTGGGGGGGGGGGGTTATTTTCTCCTGCTATAGACTCTTCTGCCAGCCTTCCCCGTTTTCACACGCTGGCCCGATTATTCGCAGTGATGAAATATAGCTATGACTCTGCCTCACTATTACACCAAAAAGTTGGGGTCGTGCTCAGAACTGGTGGTCAGTCACTAGGTTGGTGGGTACAGTACATGGTTCCCAAATAAGCCAAAATTCATATACAAATTTACACAATTATAAATCAGTCAATAAACTGATACATAAGTTGAATATAGTCACTATTCTATTGTCACGCTCCTAAATTCATAGAAAGCTCTCTTTAGTCAGTGGGAACCAGAGCTCTAGTCTTCATCTTGTGCAGAAGGTTCCTTCTTGTTCCTCTACAGAGGAAACCGGGTCCAGACCGGTCAGATTTAATTCTGGGAAGGCATCCAGTATCCTATCTCTTTCTGCACACAGTGTAACCCCTACTATATTTTGTTCTAGAGAGCATTAGTGGATAATAGAGGATACCGAAAAAAACATAAAAACATCCACAAACACACACATGCACAGGCACACACACCCCAGAAGGGCAAGAAGAAATGCAACGTAGGGAGCTGTAGGCCTTCCAGCCGACGGCCTGCCGGAGGATAACAACAGATTGTCTGCGGTGTCCTATGTGCCCTGTGTTCTTACTGTAATTCACTCAATTTAACACTGACTTATTGTGTTCACTAAACCAATCGTGGCACATTTTTAGGGTCAGTGCTATTCTACTGTCACTAAATAGCAGATTTTGACTGGTGTTTTAAATTCAAGTCATTTGTCTTGAGTGAATCCGCACATTAATCTTGCAAACCCTTATCTCAGACAGCATCCATGGGCCTGGAGCCTATCACAGAAAGCACAGGGAACACCCTGGATTTGATGCCAATCTTTTGCAGGGCACATAAACACCCACACACACCCCCACACTACAGGCGAATGTGCAACACCAACTAGCCTGACTGAACATCTTTGGACTGCGAGATGAAACACGAGCACCCATAGCAAACCCACACAGCAGAGGGAGAATATGCCAACGCCACACACACAAAACAGACTCAACCCCCCCCAGGGGGAAGGAGCTCTACCACTGAGTCACAGTGCTGCCCTCGTACAAATCTACGTGAAAATTGCCTGAACTAAACTAGCTACTACACTACATTGCAACATAATAAAAAATGAGGAATTTTAACCGAAGTAGAGTATACAAAAACCGCACAACTGGCACAAGGTTTACTCAGGGTGGCCGAAATAGAAGATGATCTAATGGTGCTTTTACAGAGTCCGGGATTATGATGCTAGAGGACCAGTGGGATCAGGGTTAGAGGGGGGTTGAGGGCTGGTCCCTGGGGGGGGGGGGGGCGGGGGGGGGCTTTTCCTGGGGTCAGGCTGCAGTGAGCCTCCTCCAGGACCGAGGCGTCTGAGGGCAATCGTCAAGTAAAATTGTGGATGACTAATGGGGTGGGAGAGGGGAGGGGAGAGAGGAGGCACGACGGTGACTGAAGTTCAGTCTCATTATGGGATGTGCAGGGGAGAAGAGCCCAATGGGAAAACCCCAAGCTTGGCCCATAAATCATCCTCGGCGAGGCCGGCAAACGCACACGTGTATAAATCAACCGGCATTCCGACATGCACTCGTTGTCACACGCATGCACATTAAGAATCCTCAAAACATACATGCATGACATACTCAAACAAACTAGACTTCAAGACGTAAAACAGCAATGTGTGGTTAGCCGAGTAGAAAACAAACATCGTACGCAATTATTTTTCACAGTCAGTAAAACCAAAAATCAACACTGTTCCTGTCGACAGGATTTCTGTCGTCTTTTAGGGCCCGCACATGGATGCATGTGGCACAAAAAACCAAAGAACATCAGCCTAACATCCCGAACGTTTCCATGCAATGAAAATGATGGAGTTTTAAGTTCTCATCTTTGCTCAAGAGCAATTCGGACCAAACAACTGCATAAGAGAGACCCAAAAGCTGGACCGCAGCTGGCTGAATAGACAGGAATACTGATGCACCAGGCGCCATAACCTTTTGGAAGAAGGAAGATGAAAACGAACGCCTGCTATGGCATTACACACAGAGCCTCCCGTGTCGTATAATGTTTCATCATTCGCCAATCAGCTGACGTGTCAAACTTGTGATTCGTGATTTAGTTCTGCGATTTAGTTCTTTACTTGCTGTACGTCCTGCTGGAAGACGCAGAGCTGCAGCCGCTGGTGCAGCCGGACCTTGCGGTGCTGCCAGATGCCCTCTAGGCGGCGCTGGTGGTGCAGCACCTCATGCACCACGTCCAGGATGCAGTGCACTGCCTTGGAGTAGTTGGCCGTCGCCGTCAAGGACTCGGAGTTTCCCGGGCTTAGGGGGCGCTGCAGTACATCCAACAGGGCCTTGCCGTCCTGGCTGACCTGGGGTCAGTAAGGAAATGAGAATCATTGAGTTGAAGAGTGTTTTTTACCTGGAAAAACAGCTGAGGTCAAGTGTTGTCTATAGTTTTCATAATAAGTAGTGAAGAAGTGGCACACATTCCACTTAGGGTGTGCCCAGCCTCACAATCCTGCACTGGACACACTGTTGGGAAACTGACAGAACCAGCACATGATTAAACTCACTGAAACCATAAAACAACATTAGAAATCTATATGATGAAAATAAAACAGAATGTGGGAACCTGCAGCTTCCATTCATGTGGAGAAACACGTCACATGCTTTAGAAATGGTTTTCCCATTTATAGCATGGACTAGCTAAACAAAGAACCGGCATTAAAAGGCACAGTTAATACCCCATATTCTTCATGATCAGTAAACAACGGCGCAGTGAATCGCTGAGGACGGCACATGGGAATATTTATAACAATAAGAGAGAGACAGCGGGAGGGAATATGCTGTTATACTTAAAACCACACTCTTCAAAAGCAGACTGGACTTGGTCCAAAGTAATATTTATACAATAAATCATAACACTACATAATTTATTTGAAGTTTCATACTAGTAGTATTAACATTTGGCTATCTAAAGACCATCCGCAAGTTCCAAACACTTTTTGTCTGTCAACCACAGGCATGACAAGAAGACTCTGTACAAACAATGGCAGCAACTTCTTCTAGAAGAGAAACGTCAGGGCACGTTAGAAGAGAAGCTCCACTGTTTTATCAAGATTGATCCTGTTTTGCTAATTTTCCTTGGCATGACTTTTAGGTCGAGCCTGTTCTTGCATGGCTTAGCGACACACCCCTCTGGGGGTGGGGGGAGTGGAGGGGGTATTTTCTTGCAGACAGCCCCCTGCCATCTTATCAGCTTGTTTGTTTGCCCTGTGCCAAGCAAGTCTGCGTGTTGTTTGTGAAGAAAACAAGGTCACCCGCCAGTGTTTAGCATTCAAAAACTATTCAGATTTCAAAAATAAGTTTCCAGCTATCTCACTGTCTAGTAGACCCGGCCCTGAAGAACTTTCTCCTGCTGTTTCTACCAGCATGGTCACATCTCTGGGGATGTTACAAGGTTTCATCTTGGATTAAATAACCTCACAAGGCCAAAAGATGACTGAAAATTAATACAAATATAAATACAGAAGTGCCTATAAGTAAGGTCTAATTATCATGGCCTCCTAGATTGAGTTTATGCTGTTGGGCACAAAGTAAATTCATAATTAATCAGCTGCCCAAGTGTTGATCTCAATATTCCAAAAGTAATTGTGCTGCTGCCTTGTCCTGCTTGTCAAGGCTTCAATCAATAAATCTAATTAGCAGCAATTTGTAATTCATGAAATGAAAGCGATGGTGTGATTGTTTATTGTTATTTAATCAGTGGCTTAATTATGTCAAGAGAACAGGCATCGTAGAAGGGGAGTCCTTAATCAGATATACAACTGTTCTCAAACCTCTTTCCATGTCTTAATACGCATGAAAACATTACTTTCTATTTAATTAAAAATAATAATAACGATGATAACATTGATAACAATAATAATAATAATAACTAAATGCCATTGTATGGGTTTACTGGATTTTGCCATTTTCTGCTGAACACAACAGGTCTGCCAGCTACCTCCAAAATAAACACAGATTCCTGGCCTAAATAAAGAGGAATTTGCCACAGGTAATTTGTCCTTGATTACGCAACAAATGTTTGGCTTCGCAGCTCTCGATTACCAGCCACACTTCAGATATGGGATTTGCGATGCGTTCAATTCATCCCTCCCCCAAAACGGTAGGCAGTGCGGAGGAATGCACACCAAGGTCCTGTTCTCACTGCTAATTGTCTCAATTCCTGCATGGCCAAAATGACATCAATCAGGTCAGGAGCAAAGTGTGTCGAGGCCCCATGGGTCTCACCTCGGCGTAGGCCTGTGTCACCTGCTCGTACAACGACTGGTGGTGGTGGATGGCCATCTCCAGCTCCTGCATACCCGAGGGCAACCCCCCCTCGCTGCACATGCTACACCAGGCTTCCACACCGGACAGGAACTGAATGGAGAGGGGGGGGGGGGCAAGATACATGATGTCATATTTTTAAAGACATCCTAGAATTACACGATTACATACCAAGTGTAACTTGTACACAGTTAAACATTTAGCATATACCAAAAATTCCTACTTTGTTTATAACTTCTTAAAGTGATACGTTTAAACACCTTTCCAGTGCAACAAAAGAGGATAACTACTTCCCATAATAATCAATTTTTACAAACTGATAAATATTACCTTATTTATCTTCAGAGGAACAAGATGTAACACAAACGGTTCTGTGCATACCACAAATTTTTATTCTTTAGGTAACTCCTTATTGACTCTTTATAAATCACTTTAGATAGTTTGCTAAACAATGAAGGAAAAAAATATCTAAGAGGAAATGTAAAGTATTACTGGCAGTAAAAACCCCAAGGTTAGCAATCATTACAGCATTAGTAACTAGTTTTCCTCTGCTGTTATTAATAATTCTGCACGTCATTTGGTTTTTCACCTCCACAGCTGTGCATTTAAAAATGTATGATGCACGACTTGTCTTACCGCCTATTATCGATTATGTTATAGCAAATGCTATTAACCAAGCTATAAATCCTTTTTTTCTGCCAGAAAAAAAGATTCTATCCCTTCAGCATTTTATCCTTGGTATTAGTATTGTTGACTGCATGGTTGATGCTGAAATTCCAGGCTTACAAACAACGGGACTCGACCTTTCCTTAACCCCCTTGGCCGTCGCGTCGCGTCGCGTCGCTCTCACCTGCTCGGCCTTCTGGTGGAAGACGGCAGACATGGCGAGGATGGTGCTGCGCTCATCCAGGGCGGCGGCGAAGCTCTTCCACTCTTGGTCCAGCCGAGCAGAGATCTGCTTGATCTGCTGCGAGGCGTAATGTCCGGCTTCTGAGAGACGCGTCGCCACCGACATGATGCGGTTGATGTTTACGTAGGCGTTCTGCCCCGTGGCGGACGGAGAGTGGAAAATAATCAATATACTGTACTCACCTCCATAAGAAACCTGCAGTCCTTGTAATTTTAATGCCACTGACCTTTAAAATGTAATTTAATTTACTTTCATGCACTGGTCATTATCTGATGTCTTCGGTATCGGTCGTATCATGTTTTTACACACTGTGCCAATCACCATAAATAAAAGACAGATCGTTCCTAAGTATGATTGTAATTCTCACGTAATCTGAATATTACATTAGTATCAAATATACAAAGATAACCCAGCGCAGCTTTAAAATAAACAAACACGAGTCGATAGTTTTAAGTGAAGCACATTTATATATTTATTTTGCTAATATTATGACCAATTAAGTCACAGAAATTAGCTGCTGTTAATGCAGGCAGGTGTCTGCTCCATATGAAATGCATTTCACTGCTGATATATGAGCCAGAAGGAACAAGACAGAGTTTCCTCCAAGAACCAACTGATGCGTGAGAATTCCTAAGCCTCCTTGTCTACAACATTCTCTGTCCAGCGGAGCCTTCAATCTGCAAAATCCTGTTTTCACAGACCCACAAATGCATCCACGCTTCCCTAAGCTAGTACTTCCTTTTACTTTCAAGACCAGAATAACTCTCTACCCTACTTGATATTTTTGTTCTTTTAATAGAAAGTAATGCATTTTAGTTATTCTATTATAACCCAACCAACCTTAGAAGTACACATACCTTAGAAGCACAACTGACATCTTATTCATTTCAATCTAACCATTACTGTCATATGAATCACATGTACTTAGCGCATCATGAATCACCACAGAACAAAGTCTTCCTTTGTGAACACCAAGCACGTTTTTTTATGAAATGGTCAGGTTTTCGTGTGATTAAATGGCAGTAAATGCACTTGAAATTCTGCCCGCTGTTTGGTGAAACTTGAACACAACTGGGTTTCAGCAAGGTTTTTGCACTGCTCAACACTTTTTCTGAAAACAGTCATCATTCAAAACAAGGACTGACTAGCACTCAACATTACTCATTCAGTGCCACTCACCACTACTTATGAAACTTCACTTAACACTACATAACACCATTGCACCCAGCACAATCACATCTCCCAGGCGCTAAGTCTCACATAGGTTTATATTTCTGTATTTTGTACAATGTCACATCAGCAGTCATGTGACTGGAGATTCAAGAGGTACGCTCCAGCTGTATCTGCTCCTTAAGACTGCATGCATAATGCATTGTTTTGGAAAAATGATGCCTAGGTGAATTACATCATCACGTCTCAGTCATCTGATAAGTGCTGGAGTGTGGGTGAACACTAATCATCACAGAGAAATAAAAATACCCATAAATCACATGACCAATGCATATATAAACTCAATATTATTCTTCCAGGAAACCACTGACACACAAATCCTAGCTGGTGAATTTTCAGGGAATGACAGACAGTGTAAACATACCATGGAGTTCATGGCGAAGTGGTTGTGTTGAGTTTGGAGGTCCGTGGCATGCTGGTAGCCAATTCCAATCTCTGTGTGGCTCTGTAGGAACAGCTCTTTGTTGTGACTGATCCAGTCAAACATCTGTGAAGAGAGAGGAAACTATTTATGGTTTTAGCTTCAGTGTTTGGTTGCATGGATGGCTTGATGGGTACATTATTAAAAGGCAAAGAATGAACACAATCTGGGATTAAATGAACATAATCAACGAAGCAATGGAAAAATGCACTTTTGCAAAATTAATTTTCATTCAATATAGTGTACTTCTCTCAGGTATTACAAAATATTGTGTTGGCTCAGGGCAAAATAATTTAAATTGGCAAATATTAAGTATTTTTTATACTTTTTTTTTAAGAATCCATTAATATACAAGTATCAATATGCAAGATTTCTGCTGCAGAAAGCTCACTGCTTTCTTGTTTATAATGTTCAGCATAGAAGTACAGTACACAATAAAATGACACATTTCACAAAATTGTGTATTTCACATATATATCAACCAATCAGAGTGCATCTTAGTAACCAATGGCGTTGCCACCAAAACACACACAGAGCCATCATAAGGCATCATAAAAAACAAATTCTCAAAGTTCTCAGGTAATTCCCTGCCTTCTGAACAGTGCAGCACACTGGAAATATCATCCTTTGTATCAAATTTCGAATCATACTTTGGAACCTTAAATCACAGAGAGACACCAGTGAACTTAACCAGAATGTGGCTATTGAAAGTTTCACATCAAACGCTATTTTCGCTTTTCTCCTTTTTTCGTACGCGAATCAGGTAGTAAAAACGAGTGCTAAATGTAGGTCTTTAGCAAAAGCGAAATGGCGTAAAGCCAACATTCGTAAATGGGGGGATACCTTTATGTATATTTAAGGATAAGCGCCACTGGATGATAGGTATAAATCTTTTGTATTATGAATGAGTATTATCATTTTTATTTATTATACATTTTAAAATGCATTTGATATATTTTTCACTGCAGCAAAACAGCATCTATGGTGTTAACGTGTTTTTTGCCAAGTCAAGTATTACTTGCATCATTCCAAGCTGAAGCTGACCAGGGCCCTATAAGCAAATTAAACTGCGGTGTTCTGAACACCTCTAGCTTGCCAGATCTACTATATGTCTTAAATGCAAGGTTTTTTCCTTGGAGTCTGCGGTCTGTTCAATGTTGCCCAGCACTGACGGCAGTGAGATCAAGATCCGGCCTCTCTCTCTAAAACCTGTCCTCAGCCGACCAGTACGCCCTGAAAATAAATCACTATCTGGGCCAGTCCTGATCAAAAATACAAAAAAAATCCTGAGGGGGGCACAATTATAATTAAGGAAATTACTGCCTTCACCTAAATGAGGTCCTCTAGTCATTGTCCAATTAGTTCATCATCACGGGTTGTGCAAGGATATGAAAAATTACGCAGAGGAAGCACGTACATTACAGCGCCTCCATTTCATAGCAGCTAACTAGCTAACAATCAATTTATTGATTCTTTGGCTGTGGCTGTCATTTTGAAGGATTATCTAGTCCTGATTCATTTCCAACTGACTAGCTCACAGACAGGACTTAGTAGAACAGCCAAATGCTTCTATTAATTTTTAAAAATATATTTTATCAATTTGTCTGACTCTGTTCAGGTGAAACACCAAGAGTGTGAATGGCCGGTCAAGTCAACAGCAGCGTCCTGCGGAGTGTCTACAGAAAGTAGCCTAATGTGTGTCACCAGGGAATGTGATGAAATTACCCAGCATGCTAGGTGCTCACAGCCTTTGGATGTCTCCTGCGATCTTTACTGGGACCGTTCCGTTACATTTCCAGACAATAGCAGTTCCTGATACTACTTCATTAATCTTTATTAAATGCTGCTTTAACAGTGTTAATACCATTATGGGGGACCCCTCTGTTTTGTATGCACCTTTCCAACCCAAAGCGCGATGAGGTGGCCTGTGGCAAACTATAATAAGTATCTTTGCAAGCATCTGGGTAGCATACAAATTAGAAGGGTTTATTTGGATAAAAGCAAAGCAGCTAGTATTATGGAAAAGAGTAATAGTGAATGAATACCAATCATCCACTGGTACATCCCAGTGTACTTAAATGGTATAAACATTTCCACGGAACAGTGGATTACATACTGTTGAAATCCTAATAAATTTAAATGTTTTGCATGTTTGCACTTGTATATCTTGACTAAATATTTGTCCTCTAAGGCAGAAATATTTATGAAAAGCATCCAAAACATTTCAGAAAGTCATGTTATTATTAAACTACTTGAAATTCTCATTTAATTGAACAAGGTAAAGCAAAACTACTGCCATTAAAACATTTTGCATAATCACTTCTATTTCTTAGACATAAACAAAATTGACAAGATTCCATCTAATGTAGCTGCAAATGGTCAATTCAAGTTAAAATAAGTTAAGGGATGTATACAGAATTGCCTGAAAAATATCAGTCAGTCCCTTTCCAAAGAGATGAACAAACCTCACACCAAGGAGAGTATAAAAATACATCATTGCTACGAAAACTGCAATAATGGAATCCTATTTTTCATGCCAATCAATGCAATACCTGCCCGATAGAGTATTATCAATGCAACACCTGCCCAATACAGAGTATTGTGGCATTAGCTAAAGACCTCCACCCGAATAACACACCATTCACACATCAATTGCCAGAAAACATTGGCAGCCATAATTATTTAATTCATCAATCTGCTTCCTGTAGAGACTCAGCACAAGGCGGGGGGGGGGGGGGGGGGGGGGGGAGAGGGCACTTCGGAAGACACCCTCACTCACCATGCTTGTCGTTCTCTAGAACAATGTCACCGGTTGCTGCCTTATGTTCAGAACATCTGTGAGGACCTGATGAATGTCTCCTTCCCAGCTACACAACAATATCGCTCTTTGGATTTGGCCACAGTCTGAACTTCCCTCTTTATAAAATACAATTCACTTTACTTAACAGGCATGGGGTAATCTCAAAATATACTTGTATTTTTCCCATGGCACCTATTACCCTAAAACTGAACTGGGTTGGAATTTTTATGTCACACGTTGCATGAAGTCTTTATACTTTTCAGAGCTTAGTATTCATCTTGTCTGGGTAAAAATGGGAATTCGATTAATAATAGATTACTAGCCATGCTTTTTCTTGCTTTATTAATGCTGCATCTTTCGCTTCGCCTCTGGCACTATCCCTCCTGCCTCGCTATGGCCGGCTTAAGTATTTTTTAATTAAGGGACCTCGTAAGATTATAAGACTCTATGACAACGCCGTCTTCCATGGTTATGTCACCCATAGTCAACGTCATCCTGCCCTCCAATCCCTGCCTCCTTCGTACTCTTCTCAGATGTGTCTGCTCCCCGCGGAATTCTGGTCAACCTTCTTCTCCTTACAGCGGGGTTTTTAGTTGAGCCAATCAGGTTTCTCGTGGTCTCCCCGCCGTAACTGGATTAATTCCCACAGGTGTCAGGGGTAAAGGACCATTACAGAGGCTCCGCAGTGCTAAAGACCCCCGGCAGAGGGATGACCGCTTATAGACACGACTGTTTTAACTGCCCAGTCCGGTAGGGGGGGGGGGGGGATTCCATTGAGAGCTGATGGAAGGGCCCCTTAATTTCTGCAGTTACTGTAAATCACCTTAAAACTGACAGTGCCATTCCCACTATAACCATAATATGCCAATTTATATCTTAAGCTTAAATTTAGATTTTACCCGACATACAGTTTTTACAGAGATACTTTATGTGAGTAATTGAAGTTGCCCCCAAAGGGTGCTAGTCTGTTTCCTTTCTGGCTTATAAGTGTCCCTCTCATCCCAGTCCATACCAAAGTGGCCCCCCAATCTGATGTATAATCACACCCCCCCCCCCATCTGGTTTATAAATGTCCCACCCCCAACTGGTTTTGTAAGAGTCCCTCATATCATGGCTCATATCAAAGTGGCCCCCCAATCTGATGTATAATCACACCACCCCCCCTCCATCTGGTTTTTAAGGGATTCCCCATCCCCGACCACCCCCCCCCCCCCATCAAACCTGCCAGCTGCCCACCTTCTCGGCGTCCTGCTCGAATAGCCGCAGCTGGAAGCACTGGTCCAGCTTCAGCTTGCGGACGTGCCACATCTGGTGCAGGTGCTGCCGCGTCGAGTGCAGCTTGTCCAGCAGCCCGGTCACCTTGGGAACCAAGCTCTGGAAGTCGGCGCCTCCGGAGACGCAGCCGCGGCTGGAGAAGCCACCCTCGTTACCGCCGCCGCCCCGGATGCATTGTAGCAGCCGCTGGCCCTCGTGGTCCAGCTCCTCCACCGGCGCCTTCATCACGCGCTTCTTCAGCTGCGCGTGCTCCTCCATGAGCCGGCGCGAGCCCTCCACGTCCACCGGGAACTCCTTCTTGGCCAGCATCTCCTGCAAGTCCTCCAAGCGAGACAGCAGGTGCACGGCGCTCCCGATGAACTCCTCCAGCGACACACGTAGTTCCATCCATTCCTCGTGGTCGTACTCCAGCGAGCCCTCGAAGTCGTCAGTCAGTTGCGAGGGGTCCACCAGCTTTGTCAACCCCTCCACTGAAACCATGCTGGTCTGTCACGACACAGCGGGGACAGAAGATTGGCTGAAGCTTTGGTGTAGATGCTAAGTTGACCTGAAACTAGCTAATGTCTAACACTTACCAATTGCTCACAAAACTGACACACACAAACCAAGCAATGGAATTCTGTAGCTTAACAGAAATACAACACATTATAAACAACTTACTGTTGTAAATGCATTTTAAAAAAACACTCCTTTTTTGTCCCTGATATTTAAATTCTTAATTCATAACAGTTTTCCCATTCCAACAGCCAACAAACATCTTCTTCCGTGGGTAAATTGTGACATTATTTAGAATAATTGCAAATTTTATAAATATATTATTTATCTCTCTTCAACGCCCTTCTCCCTGTGTTTGAAAGAGGACTGAATGTCTCTTTAAGAACACTGATTTGACATGTTGGAATAAAAAAAAAAAAGACTAATTAGCAAGGCTTCACTGGTCTGGGTAAATGGACTAACAAGCTAGGCAAGTAAGGTAGACTGTGTAATTAGACAGTTTAAATGGGGTATGTGTGAATGTCTGCCAAATAACAAATAAACAACGAAGAAATAAAAACGGCTATATAAATAAGGATTTCTGGGTCAAAGCCCTGTTGTCAGCACACTTGTGGCAATCTCACTTCAAAGGTGAATTTGGCGCTGCCGAAGTTGGTCTTCTGCTTCTGCCAGAAGTTGTCGGGCTTGATGATGAGGGCCACGCAGATCTCGGCGGGGAAGGCCTCCTGCAGGGTCTTCAGCAGGGGCTTGATCAGGTCCCACTTTGATCCGCGCATGTCGATGATCACGGTGAAGCCTCTCTTGCACACGTCCTCACTGTGAGGGATACAGGAAGGAGGTGATGTCACCACCAGCACTCAGTCCCCCGTGGGCCTGGAGGCCCCCGTGTCGGGGGAGGGGGGGGGGGGCGGACGCTCTAAGGATAGTGCAGAATTTAATGGCCCTGATATACACCGCTGGTGTTTATGGTGAGTGAATAAATTAAACTGGAATCAAACCGATGATAGATTTGGCTCAGTTTTAAAAAACAAACACCTGCAACCCAAATACCTCAACTAGTGTTTATTGAAAACCCCAAGACATAAATTTCCACATATAACTTTTATAAAGGCTGCCTGTACAAATTCAATTAATTCATAGCTTTTTATTAAAAATCTCCCAAACAGTGATCCCATCTTATGCATATAATAATACAGAATATTAATAATAAAAAAACAAGGTTAGGAGGCTCTGTTACTACTGGGATTCTTTCTTGGCCCATTTTTCCATGGGACCACGTGCCCACCACAACTGAAAGATAAAAATATGGTGTAATTGCTTTTCTCTGCATCGCACCGTAGGGGAGCCCTCCCAAACACATCCTGTATGAGCGCAGAGCCATTCTTGGTTCCGCTGTGAGGAAACGGGTATGCTTGACGAAAACAAAACAAAAAAAGGCACGGCGTACGCCACCTTGTAGCGACTCCAACAACGAAGGCAGCCTCATTAGTCCGTTCATTTCCTACAATTTTCCGTAATCATTGGGTCACTGGTCAAAAAACAATCAGGGCAAGCTGACATCAAGATTGGGGGTGTGGGGTGTTAGCCCATGGCCACTTAAGTCTGCTTCTTTTTTTAACTGGGGGGCAGGGGAACTAACAAATCCCCCATCAGTTTTAAAGCAGGATTGCTTTGCTGCAGAGGGTGAAGCTCTTTCTGTTGTCAAACAAAATAATAAGCAAGAGGAAAGTCAGAAGGGCACCTGCAACGCCTCTTCCGCGCCCCCGTGACCTGGCATGAACCCACCGGCTCCCCAACCTGCCTCTCTCAAGCTCGAGACCCAGGAATGCAAACTGTTCCGATCTGGGACAATCAGCAGTAATGCTGAAGTTCTCTTAAAAGAGGAATTAACGTCAGAACATGAATCGAATTTGAGTCTATAGCGATAAATATAAATATAGAAATTGAAAACAGCTGATCAGAATAAATACTGTAGACGGCTAAGAAATCACAGATGTACAGGACATAAATAATCTATCTATCAGGGAAGCACCTTTAATGGACCCATTACAGAGGAACGCCTTTGAATTTTACTGAAGACTGTTAAAAATGCTCATCTATCGAAGGCAGTTAAATGTTCGGCAGGGCCTTGATGATAAAGAGACGGAGCCTGCGTGGCAGTATCTAATGATGTCAGAGTCCGGGTAAACGCTGGATAAAATGACACAGCGTCTCCGCTACAAAAGGGCTAGGGAGTTTTCCGATGAAACCCCGCTCGAAACTCATAGCACATCCCCACCGTCAAGCTGTGCTCAGCAGTGAGAAAAATACGTAAGGGAGAGATTTTTGTCTTAATGAGCTGGGCACCTATCGCTGGAGCTGATCAGCCCAAAATAGCTGATAACAGCTCTGGTAACAGCAGAAAGAGATCTGCAATAAGGATTTCTTCCAAAGAAAAAGAGAGAGAGAGAGAGAGAGGGCTTTTGACAGGAATTCACAGCTGGCGTTGAGGGAGGTCGCAGAAGTAATGATTGAAACGCTTCCTAAATGCTGATCAAGCGTGGAGCCACTAGAGATGAAAAAAGATTCTGAAAGTCTGGTGAAACCCAAACTGACCTCAGAGGAGATGATCTGATTTATACAACATGGAAAGAGAATTATGAATAACTGCTAATTGGTTGGTTTCTTCTACTATCCGTATGTATCATAAACCCAAAGTAAGCAAAAATTCAGCTCCAGATTTATTTATTTTTTGATACCTGGGCACAGTGGACAGATATGTCACCAGTCTTCGGAGGTCCTCCTGCTTTATTCTGTCATGGTTGCTTCTGGCGGGGAATGTCAGGATTGGACCACCTCTCTTGTCACGACCCCCTGGAAGAAGAGAAGTCATAGTTTACTTTGGAGACTCACATAAACAGGCTTAACCCTGCAAAAAAAGCTCAATCTGTCAGGGAAACAGAATCTCTTCTTTATGTTGTAGTACTCTGAGTTTTCTAAGAAACATATGCTGAGGTCGCAGGTTGGCATGGTTACATGCATCACCGGTCATCCACTTGTGTCCTGCTTCAAATAATGCACTATTCATTAGTCACTAAGCTGGTAATTATTCACGTTGCACCTTAAGAGAGTCGAGGGATGAAATTGGGTCAATCAGGGTTGGGCGGCTGACGGGGCATCGCCTGACATCACTGCTGTTTCCCAAAACCCTGCTCTCGCCCTCCCTGCAGCCTCTGGTCTGCGTGCCGTGCCGCACTGCAAGATCGCCAAGGAAACCACGCGGTTCCACGGGAACGAAACCTCCCGAAACTCAGCATTGGGGTTGCTCCTTCTCTGGGAGAAAGGTGAACACATTCAGCAAAGTCCCAAGGCTGTCAAGTGATGAATGGCACGGTAATAAGCGTAATCAGACCCTTATTTAGTCTTCATCTCCATGAAAAGGAGCCTCAGAACTGGTTTACTAGTTACTTTCGGTTGTCTCTGCCAGCCTTTGAGACAGGAACTGGCTGCCGCACAAACACATTGTCTGAACCAGGTCACTGACTCGAGCCAAAAGTCTAAGGTCCTGAGCCCAGGACCCTTAATCTCCCGATTGCGTTACTCTCCAAAAGAGTTGGGAATGTGAGGACAGCAACATGATCTGATGCTGCTTGATGCTGAACGTCCCAATGTACCTGCCATGACGGTATTTCTGTGCATTTTATGAAACATCTCAAACACTTTGAATTAAAGCCTTATCCCCTATTAGGTTTAATCTGGTCACATCCAATTTTGCCTTTAAAAAGTTTTCTGTCCACATTTTGAACCACTCTAGGTAAATATCACAGGCCTGGTGCACGAGAGGCCTACATCACAAAGCTGAATTTTTGGATTTGTAAGGGAACTTGTCGGATTTAAGACAGTCTGGGCTAAACACAAGTGAACTAGGATAAAGTCCGTTTTAACTGGAGTAACTTAAATCCAGCATGTTATCCATAAATCCAACAAATCTTGCTTTGTGGTACAGGCCACAGGCATTCGACGACAAAATGGCTTGCAGAACTTAATTTAAAAAACCAAGATAATGTTTTAACTACCCCCCAACTACTTGTTGCTTTTTTTCCTCAGGTGCAGCTGGAGAGATTATAGCACAAAAAACCGAAATACCCAGTTTGCTAAGACGAAACTGAGATGAACATTTCCTCTCCTTATTAAATGATGGAAAAGCCTTTAATGGAGAAACTCGTAAATCTAGAGAGTTACTTACGGCTCGGGAGGGCCGTAGTGAGACCCTCAAAGCCCGTGGACATGGAGTGGAAGAAACGCTAATCATGGTCTAGACCGTAGAACCCACAGAATGTCTGCTTTCACGTTTATATGGGGTGCTACATAAATAATGTCTCTTTTCTGCTTGGACTTTATCGTATTTTTATACATATTTTGAACTCTCTGTGTCATCAGATCTAAGACAAGCAAAACAGTAAAGTTTCCATCAAAGTAAATACCTCAGCTCCTGTGGACAAAACAGCTGGCAGACTGCGAGAGAGCAGAGGGGCTTAGGCTGTGTTTGAGTGAACACACAACAGTACCCGCTGTGAGTATATAATTGATATTGATAATCTTTCATTACCCCGGCACTGAGGTCCTTAATGTCAGTCAATGGACAGAGGGCTCTGTGGGACTAAAACAGGCTCTTCTCTGTACATGGTTATCTCCACACTGCTCAGGCATGGACAGGAATCCATGTCCTAGGTGGAAGTACCCATCCTCCATGACTGCCTCCTCTATACTCACCTGACACAAAAGCCACCTTCTCCTTCAGAACCAGCAGGACGTCAGACGCTTTGATTCCATCGTTCCTGAAAGACCCTGCAGAGGACAAGAGGCGCAGCAGTCAGCTTCTCTGTAATCTCATTAGTGGTCCAGCATCCCTCGACAGCTCCACACGCGACCTGTGTCCCAGTGGCAGAACTTACAGTGTCACCTAGAAGTCGGTCTGATTCTACCCACCACTGGAGGACATGCCTGCATATCACAAAAAGGCAGACCAATTTCAGAAACAGTGCTGATGTTTTTCCCAGACCAGTGTACGACAACAGCAGCGGACAACATGCTCCTTCACAAAGCTCATCTTATAAGCCAGTGTTTCCAAACCCATTCCTCGGGGAAACCCCGCACAGTCCACGTTTTTGCTTCCTCTAAGCTCCCAGCGCACCTGTACAGGTATTCGGTGTTCCTGATTGGCTGGGAGCTGGGAGGGAGCAAAAATGTGGACTGTCCGGGGTCCCCCAAGGAATGGGAAACACTATTATAAGCCATTTAATTTTTTGTCCCTAAATGTGACACATTCACAATGCAGTAGATAATTTCTATCCCAGTATCTCCAAGCCGCACCACTCTGACTATTCATATGGAAAAGATCATTTCCATGTTAAAGGGAAGTTCCCCGGTACCTTTTATAAGTAAGTGATTCTGTTACCTCCCCCAAAACAAGCATGGTTAGTTTCAGTCTGATTACAGCATAAACAGCTTATTCAAAGTCAAAGGCTTCTTATTCACAGAGGAAAGCAACCCTGCTGATTAATAAACCATGCTATTTTTAAGCTTTTGGTCCAAGTACAAACCTCGTACTTACATGAGTACGGCAATAGACAAGGTTTGGCCCTTCATCCTCGTCTTTAACTATCCCCATTCACCTACCACCACCGGAACTTTCGATAGCGGCCATATTTCTGTAGGGCTGCAACCTTTCTAGTGTGAGACAATCGGAAAATATGTATCTGGTCTCCGGCCGGCTCATATCGCTCATCGCGTTCTCTGCCAATCACAGCGGAGGGCAGATAGATGGCAGCCAAGGGTACATTCTCAGTCGGCAACAAATCTACGGCAACAAATCTACGACAAGATTTGTCGGCAACAAATCTTCCAGAAAACACGCTAAGCATATTCACATGGGCTTGCAAGTTCCAAGAGTGACCCCAGTACCAACATCAAAAGTTGGTCTTTATTTTTATTCTTGATAAATAGCAAATAAAATTATGTATTTTCTAAGCAAACAATAAGGTCAAAAATAACAACAAAAAGATGCAATGCAGCTTGATTGCAATCTTGAAAAATGCTGCGTAGATAGTTTTCAGCAAGTCACTGACACTAAAACGTTTTTTCGGATCACCAGGCGCTGCTGTTTATGTTTTTTGAACTTTCTCAATGCTCACTGACCACTCGGCTGCTCAGGTCACAGGGGACGTTTTTTTGGAAACCGTCCCTCTTGTTTACCGCTTTCTGTGGACTTATAGCCCTCAGAGTTTTTGGCTTTACAGACCACACCAGATGATGAACGCTTGGAGGGACCCACATGATGGATGTGTATTTCTCCTCCCTAAGCAGTGATTCAGGATCAGTTTTATAGTACTTTTCTTGATTTGTTTGCTAGACTTTTTAGGAAAGGTTAGTATGTCTCGGCTGCATGTATCCAAGTCCCTTTCAGTCTGCAGAAAGCTACACAGCAGCCATTCCCCCTCCTCCATCCTCTTCTGATATCCGTCCATCCACCCATCTTCCAGCCGCCTATCCAGTACATCAGTGTTTCCCAACCCGGTCCTCGGGGGGGGGTCCACATTACCGGGAGCTGGAAGGGAGCAAAAACACGAAGCGTCTGGGGGGGGTCCCTGAAGACCAGGCTGGGAAACCCCGCAGTGCAGCATCATGGGGAGTCAAACCGGAGACTACAGGAATGTATCAATCAATCATTCAATAACTTCGTAGATTTGAAGGAACCCCAGTAGACATCGGCCAAATGATGCAAGATGGTTGTTGCCCATAGTGCCTCTGAGGAAGTTGAGCAAGAGGGACATTCTGGAGAATTTAATTCCTATTTTCAAAATAAATCAAAAAATGACTGAGGTACAATATGTTTAAAGAGGTGGAAGCCTGTATCTCACTGCAGATACAAACAGGATCCCCACCTCAACGCACTAAGACGGTTAACCCTCGCAAAGCCATGTCAGCTGACCCACATCTGGACCCTGTCGGTTTCCTCAGCCTACATGTGCTACTGCCTGCTGTTTCTATAACTGCTACAGAAGTGAAAGATGGGTTATGGGGACCGGGGAAGCCCCCGCGAGCTGGCTGTGCCGCCGCCTACCCAGCACCACCAAACCTCCCACCACCAGCCGGCCTCCCACTCGCATCTCTCCCCTGGGGGGGGGGGGGGTGACTCATCTGTTTATTCAGCCCTCACCTCGTTCAAAAGAAAGTCCTAATCTCTGTTCCTGATAGACTTCCAAGGCATTCTTCGATCAGACAGATCACTGCATAAAAGACTGGCCTGAACTGCAACCCCCCCCCACCTCCCCATGTACAATCCCTGTGTTAAACTTACTGTCAAGAGTAAGCGCTGTTCTCACTCGAGATTACATGCAGGCAGTTCTGAGACCAAAACATCTCTCTTTTAATGGGCTGCGATCGCAGATGGAACCTTGTGCAACTATAACAAATCGCACTCGGCCGTAAACATAACGCTGCTAATTCTGTCACTGATGTGTCTGGAGCTGAGGAAGAACAATGGACCTCAATCCACTCACACTTCATGCTTTTACAGAAAAAAACTACAAATAACAGCTAGTTAAAGGTATCAGCAAGTCAAAATATTTACAAGATATAACAAACACCAAGGTATAACTCTGTGTTGCTGGAAATGCTAAATAATCACAAAAACATATTCGTTTTCAATGTTTGTAATATCACCCAAACAAGAATGCAGATGATTTCCAATATAATTGGAAAACCACATTAATCTGTTTTTTTATCCATCAGTAAATGACAAGAAATGCTTTAATATGCATAACTGTTTCTAAAATCGAAGGGCACCCTAAAGCCTGAAATGCAGTCACAAGAGATTGTTCTGAAAATTCAGCTACAGCGGGCTTGTGTGGGCTCTCTCCCCCTCCCTGTGCGACTCAGCGGATCATTGCGCGGACTTAGATTGCTGTAAGGAGTCCCAGCCACAGGCCGGCACGGGAAACTCCCACATTCATCGGGGTAGGTGGCTCTGCCGCTGGTCTCTCTGCTCCACGTTTGGAGAAAAATCGCCAGTCTGTGACTCATATAAACTGGAAAAATAAACCTCTGTGCACTTCAAATAAGCTGCCTTGGAATGAATGCAATGCTACGTTACGTGATGGGTGGGCCACGGGAGGGGGTCGCGCAGGGGGGGGGGGGCGAACGAAACCGCGAGACGCAGGGACGGGGACAGCATTGCCCATTGCAGTACTTAGGGACCGGGGCGGGGACAGGAGACGAGCGGCAACAGGTCACGGAGAGAAATCGCAAAACAGTAGGAACGAAAGAACGCATGGCTGTGGATGGGTATATCAGGGAAGAGTAAACGAACCGGAACAGGATTCAGGAATTCAGGATCTGGATAGAGGTATAAGAAAGGTCACACAAATCTATTTCATTATGAATGAGGGACAGGTGAAATTAATCAAGATGAATAATACAGATAATCAAGCTCCCCCCTGCCACAGTGTCTGTTACAATGTTGGTTACAGTGTCAGCTTTGTGGATTGCTTGTATTTCACAGGTATTGGCATCCCCACCAAATATGTTTAGGCCTAACTAATCTATCACAGACACTGTTTTTTCCATTTGCAATAGTATGAATACAGAGTCAGGTCATTTATCTGGTGTCCCTGGAACATTCTGGAGGAAGTTAGGGGCCTTGCTCAAGGGCTCAATGGACATGTGACTGTTATGCTGATGCTCAGATTTGAACCCGAGACCTTCCAACCAGAGGGACCGAGACCTAACCCACTAAGTCAGAAAGGGCCCCCCAAAATTGTTCCCCTATACCGCTGAGCCACTGTTCATCATGGGCCTCCTTGTTGAGTGGCCACTCCCTCATCTCCACGGAGATGCTGCCTCAGCGTGTTTGGCTGGAGGCCTGCCATGTGTGCATCCGAGTCATGCCCCCCCCCCGCCCCCGCCCCGCATCACCAGAGTGGTGGCCTAGTTCTCATGGGACCTCTTGTTACACACCCATAAGAAAAAAAACAGGCCAAACCCTTCCCTCGAAGAACAATATACTGTCCAGGGGAATCAGCTCCTTTGTTATTCTTCCTGTGTCTTATTGCTGAGACATTACCTTATATAACATATATTGATGTTTCTGACAGTAAAGATTAACAACTCACAGCTTTTTTGGAGCGACGTGATTTATACCAAGAAGTCCACTGGTTCTGACCAGAATCCACAGGTTTGGATTTTACCACACTGGTGCACCACAAAGATGCTTCTATTAAATTTCAAAATGAAAATGCACATTTTACATCTAAAATGTAAAAAAACACAACCATCTTTCCTTTCCAAACGCTGCCCTGAAACTGGCATGTGTCCCCGAAGGAAATGGACCTCATTTCAATAGCATGTTTTTGTTTATTCATATAAACACATGGTTCTTTAACCTTCTAGAGAAAATCAGTGAACTACTTTGAATAAAAGGGGTTCATTTGTCCCGCAGGGATGTGATGCAAATTGTCACAAAGGCCAACAAGGAGAAACAGTCTTTTTTCATTATACATATACAATTATCTCAGAGTCAAGGGTTCTGCAACAGTGGTACAAAAATGTCATTTAAAAAACACCACGTAGATTTAATTTATGTGGTCTGAGATTTATTTTTCATCCAGCCATATTACTTTTGCTTACAGTCTAATTGCACTTTCCCATTCCTTATATTTTATATTTAAAAGAAAAGTTGGCTAAGGACAGAGTGTTCCGAAAGAAGTGACAGGTGGTCTGACTTCATCCCACCCAAACCTTTCATGGCCTCCAAGGCAACAAACATTATAAATCTCTTTCTTCCAGAAGAAGACATCAGTCTACCAACCCCAGCATTTGAACCTACAACCTTCTAATCACAGACACAGAGTCCTAACCCACTGAGCCACACACACTGAAAGGGGATGAGACAGGAAATAAATACATTGGAGAGGTGAAGGGTCAGGTGAGGAGCGGGCAGCACAGGCTGAATGACAGGAGGGAGAAAGGAACAAGAGATGACATGCAAAGGTCAAATCAAAGTAAGACCATAAAGCTCCCAAGGAAGACAACTCTTCTCCAAGGCTGTGAGCACGGGCCAAAACCCAAAGCAGCAAGATGCAAGGAAGGAGGGAGCCGTTACATGCATACCGATGACCACGCGGTGCAGGGACGCGGCCGAGGAATAGCACTTGGTTAAGGGGCCAGCACGACCCCCCAGGGCAGCCGGAACACCCTCATGTAACTTTGGATCCAGTCATTTCATCAATCTATGAAAACCTCCTTAAAACAAGCAGGGGTCAGTTAAAAACTTCTATGCTTCTTATTAATATTCTGAAAGCGATCAAAAGCAACCAAAAACCAAGAAAACCAAGAGAAACCAAGTTTTTCCTAACTACTTAGTCATACTGTAGATATGCTTCAATGAGATATTTGCATTTCATTCACAGAACTATGTAATAACATTTTTCCTACAAATACTGTCACTTTCCATTTTGCACATCGCCAATGTCTTTATTTTTCATCAGTCAATGTAACAAATAATTCAAAAGTACCATTCATCCATATTCCCTATCCACTGATCTAAGTGTAGCAGCGTTTCCCAACCCAGTCCCCAGATGGTCCATGTTCTTGTTCCCTCTCAGCTCCCAAAATGAAAAGTGCATTCTGGGAGTCCCAGAGAACTGGGTTGGGAAATTCAGTAATATAAGATCACATCAAGCCTGCAGCCTAACCTATGGATGGGATTCCTGGCTAACTGACCCATTCCTCAAATCACAGTTTTTTGGGACTGCAGGGAGAATGCAGAATTCACAAACACAGTGTCCCACAGTGTCACTCACTGAGGCACGATGCCACCCTCAAACACTTCAGTCACGATGCATGACGATCCAGAGCACCAATGCAGCACATCACGAAAGCCATCGCAAGGTTCTGCTGAAAAAAATCTGCAAAAACCTTCAAAGAGAGCCATGTTGGTAGTGCGGAAAACCACGCGATATTTCATCCCTATTAACTCAGTCTGCAAAAGCTTAAATTCCAGTTACTGGGGGAGTGTGAGAACATCTTCTTTTACGTAACACAGCACAAGACGGAAACTGATATTTGAACAATGTATGATACATCTGGTTAATACTTTCGTTCTATTCAGTCTCTCATCACGTTTAAAAAGTTAAACCTGATTAATGATATATAAAATACGTTTTTTGGATAAATTCAAAGCAAATAAATAAATAACCAGAGATTAATATGTTCACTGTACGAGGGCATGGAAGGACACACTAGCTATCTGGTTCTTGTGGGCACTCACAATACGTCAAATTTATCACCTCGGACACAGAGAGGAATGGGCTGAGCAATCAGATCTATCTGAATATCCACCTTCCCCCCAGAGCTAGGCATCCACAGCATGCCATTCAGTCCCCCACCCCCCATAAACAGATGCTCAACTGCAATCATCAGGCAGTATCGCAACCCTACGTGGCACAAGCAATTAATACCATCCAATCAGACGTTCTCTATTCCCCATAATGTGAATCCACACCCATCCAGTGGCGCAGACGAACACGCAGACGAACACGCAGGAGAACTTGCAGGCGAACGCGCAGACGAACGCGCAGACGAACGTGCAGGCGGGCACATGCGCGAGGAGAAGGTGGGCCCTTTGGGAATAACTTGAAGGAGTACGATGCAATTAGATAAGAGGGATGTTCCGGGGGAGCGCAGGAGACGAGCACGAGCCTCCGTTTCCAGGAAGCGCCGGCCAGACGGGACACCGATACAGGGCCTCGGAGAGTAACGCTAGCATGACGTTCGCGAATCAATGCCGCGACGAGACTCTGGACTCCCTCGGCCTGTCAGCACATTCGATTGGACAATTGCAAAAACCAGACAGGGTGGGGGGGGGGGAGGCTGGGAGCGATGGACACAGGGCCGACGGAGCTGTTAATGGGAAAATGAAGTCATATGGATCAAATGCGGAAAAGGCGTCTCTGTACGCTATTAGCACCGTGGCGTCTAACAGGTCTCCCGCATGCGGACTTGGGGGGTGGACTAGGTTGCTGTGAAGCAGTCTGGCAGGCAGAGGGCGGAGCCTAATAGTGGCTTGCTCTAAGAGAGGCGCATCACCCCACTCCACCTGCCCTCAGCCTCAGCCATGCACCATTTACCACACATACCTCCCAATACGAGTGTTCAGCCGCCCTTCATGAATAACACACTTGTTATGCCAGCAAAGATCTGCCGTAACAAACTTAAACTGGTCCGTTTGTGTCAGTCCCCGACCTGCCCCTTTAAAGGGGATATCCGCCTTGAGAGGCCATTGACACGCAGCCACTTTCCATAATTACAAATGCGAAACAAGTAAATGAAACCAGCTCATAAAAGGACGGAAGATGCTAATGCTGGCAGCCTCTGCAGTGCTTCTCCCCCGCCCTGTGCCCTCTGCTGCCGGGATAGGATCCAGCCCTACAGTGTAATAGGATCAGACTGAAGAGACCCTCCTAACCTTGCAGTTGATGGATGGATGGATGAATGGATAGATGGATGGGTGGATATAATGCAAATTCACTATCTGTCGGGCTTTCAGCAGAGCTTCTTTTCAATGGCATGTTTCCCACTGAGTCCATCAGTTAATTTTCACACGTAGGGTCCACATTGAAAGTGATGCAGCCCATGCAGGCATTTGCCGTGGGTTCAGCACCCCGACAATCAGCACAGAGACGTGCACAGGGATATTCACTAATTGATCACAATGGCATTAATATGTATTGAGTGCCAGAGAATTATCTTCCGTTCACGGTTGCCGGGCATCATGCATATGTAAATTGTGTTAATGCGCACACGATTGTGTGGCTGTTTCAGCGGGGCAAAGAATCTCAAAACGTGGGTAATGGAAATTAAGACCTAATGAGGTTTATCACAACCGATGAGGACAATGTGCAGTTTCACAACACACGTTTGTTTTTGCACCGGTGAGATATTTTTCCGTAGCTGCATTAATGGGTTTCGTAGAATTTTGTACCAATTTGTACCTTTGCTTGTCACTAGAGCTGGTATGCCAATTGTACCCTAGCTGTAGGTAAATGCACCTTTTAATCTAATTTAAGTTATAGAAATGGTCTCTGAGGAACATCCAAGGTACAGACATATTACTGTACTCTGAAATGGTACAAAAATGTTTATCATAGTTCATTTCTGTATCTTAAAAGGTACAATTACCTACAGCTACGGTACAACTGGCAGACCCTTGAGGATGCAGCCCCAGTGACAAACGAAGGTACAAACTTGTATTCTTATTTTCCTGACAGTGTAGGAAGAAAAGCAAAGTATGACTTACTCTGTGGGAAACATTGTTGCTTGATCGGTTTGAAAAGAAGCTCTGCTAAAACAGTTTCACTGTACACTCACAATGACAATGATATTCTCTTCTAAAGACATTCTATTCTACTCTAATTCAATGAATGGCAGGTTACATTTGCTGAGTTTGCTTAAATTTTAACCTACTGGCTTTGAAAATTGTTACTAATTCTTAGAAATATGAACGCAAATTTATAATTATGTCAATACATAGGGATTCTATTAAAGAACAATTTTCTCTGACTGTTGTCAGTGATGTACTTGAAATCTTAACTGTATAGACAATGTAAGGGGAGGAAAATTCCCATGATCCCCTGAACCCTTTGAGCCATATGTCATTCGCTCATGTTTCCTATGCGGAGACAAAGACGTGGATGGAGGCTCAGTGGCTGGCTAGACCTCCTCCTCTGCTGGCTACGCTCCGCACATGTGCAACCTCTTATCTCTGCTGGGGCAATGAAAACCAACAGGACAGGCTGGAGGAGTTCCAGTACGGCAGGGAGGCGAAAGTGCACCGTCACCCCAGCCCTGCTGAAGCCCAAACCCATTATAGGTTTAGAACGAAGCTTTTCGTCTCGTTATGTTACCCAGCATCTGTGGTCCTTGGAAAAATGTGTGGGGGAAAAATAGTCAGCTGATTTTTTCCTAAATATCTACTAACATTGGCACTTTGATTCAAAATTCACTGATGTTTTCCTTCAAAACGTGGCCACGACTCCCAATAGATTAAATGCACACTGCAGTGCGGGCATGTAAACAGACAGAATCCCCCTTATGAACTAACTGCGGCCTGCCATCCGGCGGAAACGCTAAAGAAACGCTAAAGAAACGCTAATCTCCACTCCTAATTAAGTACCGCAAGTAGCAGAGATGGATGCCAAGCTACCTGCAGCAACCTGATCTCCCGAGGGGGAGAATTCAGCTCTCAGGGAGCTCAGATGCCAAGAATATGCCTGGACTGTCTTTCTTCATTACATTATCCCGGCTCCTCCGCCTCGTTCTGAACACGGGCAGTGAACTTAACCTGCAGACAAATTGCGGCTTTTAGCGTTGAGCTTGTCCTCACTCTGATAGGCAGGGCTGTGGGTGAAAGAGGGGGAGCGTCCGGTATAAAAACGGAATTTTCCCAGGCCTGTCGAGACGACGGCCGACACCTCTCGCTACACTAGCTGGCCTCCCCCCAAACAGCGGGGCTTTTAGACGTAGCAAACATATCGCTATGTACCATATAATTATTACACAGATGGACGATAGTGGACACTTCATCACGCTCGAGCTTTCCATGCTGGAAATAGCTGGTTAAGAAAAAACAGGTTTAACAATGAGGCTAACAGAAAAGAGTGATCACATGACTGAGGAGCTCGCGTTCCATAGGGTGAGTCACTCTTTGCTACCGGAGTGGATGCCCCTAGATTGACCCATCTCTCCTCTTTCAGCCTCAAGAGGTTGCGATGATCCTTTGATGAGGGTGAGCTTTTAATGATTCTGCTGCCGTTGGGCCGTAGACTGTGCTCCCACACCGGGAACATGTATGGGGGAGTGAGACTCTTGTACACTTAGTGCGAGTCAAACCCTCATCTCTCTCCCTCCTGCGTGTGCAGACATGTACACCTAACCCACGTCTCGCATACTTTCAAAGGAAACAGCAACACTCTCAGTCTTCTGTCACAACATCATACTGCGATCCACACACGTCATTTACATAAGAAACAATACTGTCACTTGCCATTCTGATTCGAAGCCCGAACATCTCAGCCTCTTACAAGTAAAATGTGCGATCTCGAGTACAGTTCATCGGGACCGCGGAGCAAGGAGATGAGAGAGGCTCGGGAAACACCAGGCAATTGTGTGTCGTGTTGCCATAGCAATAGCTACGGAGATGGACCGCACTGATTAACAGAAGCGGGTAACAAACATAGACCTGAGTATGCAGACATGCACAGATGTACACAACCGTTTTGGTAAACAACAACAAAATTACACCAACTGTTACCAAATACTGGTATCTAATTTATTCGACAGAACATTTTCAAGGGTATGCAGCTTTTCATCAGTGGTGGAGCCCTTAATCCAATACGGTATTATGCAGTGGGTGTTGATGACCAGCAGGTGGTACAGCACTTAACGACACAGACTTACAGGAAATGTTATGGTGTACTTGCTTTCAGCAGGGTCTGAACCTGAGTCGCTCCGGGAAGATATCCAGCTATGAAATATGTTTCAATTTATCCATAAATATAAATGTCAGTTAAGCAGCTAAACATAAGCAGCTCAGTGTGGATCACCAGTGCGGATCACCAGTGCGGATCACCAGTGCGGATGCTGGTGTGAGCCACCATCAGGAATCCCTGATTAAACCAGAGGGATAGAAAGATCTATAAGGGGCAAAAGAGGAGAAAAAAAACACAAAACGCTACAGGGGGTTGAAGGCACAGGCAGAAACTATAACGCAAATCAGCCCTCTGCAGAAAAGCTCAGCGACGCCTTCTGACGCTGATGTGAGTGAAGCTCACACACAGGTTTCTGAAGCAAAATGTCACAAAAATCATTACATGGGGGAGGAGGGGGAGTCGGGCCCAGTGAACTGTACAATGGACAGACAGGCTGCAGGTGAGAATGCCTCTCATTGGCCGATTCTGATGTTTATGCCCCCTCCACACACACACAAGCAAACTAAAATACAGCACCTGCTACCCAGTGTCACCCTGGTTGTCAGTTACCCTGCGCCAACCTAACGGGAAGGGGCGGAGCGGGAATCTGCAGACCCCCCCCCCGCCCCCCGACCTCCCCTGCACTGCTCATCCGCCCTCCGGCGCTGCATGGTTTCCAAGGCAACCGAGCCAGGCTCTCTCGTCAGGCATGGTCGGCTCTAAATTAATCGCGCGCTTCCTTGGAAACTGCCGACGAATGGGGATGCTGTAGTGCTGGGGTGCTGGGCCAGCGGAAGGGAACCAGGACTAGCAGTTTCTCTAAACAGTGTAACATGTTCGGATCGAGCAGACAGTGAGAGTCAGTCACAGGCGCCTTCAGACGCTGCATGGAGAGTATGGAGGGATCCGCCAAGTGGCGAGAGCTTTTACGTAACGCCTCAAAGTCACTGGCATCTGCTGAGCTCTTCTGCCAGCTCTGAGCGGCTCTGCAGAGGACCCTGGGAGGGACCACCCCAAATCCCACCACCGCTGACAGAGGTGGGTCCCCCCCCCCAACACCCCCAAAGAACATACACAGTGTGAGCACCTGTCATTAATCAGATGGCAGCTTTCGCTTCAGCATTGTGCTTCTTTTGGAGGGTGCGAGACTGCAGGCAGGATGGAGAACGGAACCACGACATGTCGATGGGAGATGGAGATGGAGAAGGGAGGGGTCTAACGAAAAGAAGAAGAGGCATCAAGGAAAGGAAACACTGGAAAAGGAAAGGTGCGGGGGGGGCTTGGGGAGGTTTACATCAGGGTGTGGCATCTGGGAGTTTCTCCAGGCCGGAGAGAATACGAAAGCCAGTATTATCGTCGATAATGAGGTGAGAAGGAATGAACGAATGGGCTGGTCGCCCCACTGTGTCCCATGCTGGATCATTAACCCCGCCTCCCTCACCTTACAAAGCAAGGCTATTGGTCAAACTTCACACTGAAGGATGCTGATCTTGGGAAAGTTACTTAATTTGATACAGGGCAGCAGTCTAACCCTTGGCCACCACTAGAGATGATGCTGTCAGTAGCTAAATATTTAACACTTTACAAGCGTGTTAAATAAAAGACAGATAAAGAGATGGGACCGAACAACTGATGTATAAATCCCTACATCCATCCATCATCGACAATCACTTATCCAGTACAAGGACATGGTGACAGCAGATATGAGGCTTGATTGCAGGAGCCGTGTGCTGGGTAATACCTGCGCATTCCGTCAGTAACCAAAGCAGCCCATCGAAGCAGCATATGTTTTCAAAATCAGAGAAGACGGCGCTGACAGATACGGATTTTACTACAAGCCCGCGACTGTCACTAAGGTGAAGAATCACTTAACCATCCGACGACTATTCCCACGGGAACGGCAGAGGAGGGAAATGACTTAAAAAGACGGCATGCAAGCAGGTGCTATGGTCGTTTGTACAGGCAGAAGCGGGATGTGAAACTGGCGGGGGACGCTGGATGCTGGGATATGGACTAACTGCACCCAAACTTTTTTTTTTTAAGCAGATAAGTAGTCTGTGTGTCTTGGGTAGGACAAGGCAAAGGACGCCGCTTTCACGGCATCAACATGCAAACGCTCTACCTGCTTCTGAGAGACATTTAACTGTACAGATAGCCCTTCCAGCAGCCTTTTCCGCTTCCCCTCGCTGGTACCCATCCAACTAGAAGGTCATGTGACACGCCCTGGAGTGAGAAATAAGGAAATGGGCTTTTTTATGGGGAGCTGCAATTCAAGAAGAGACTGTTACAATGTATCCCAATGGAACAAACACAACCTTGCAGAAAAACCCCACAGGATATGGCTGTTTGTTAAAACAAATTTTCTTAAAACAATCTATATCAAGTAAAACCCAATTTAAAGACTGTACTGTACTTGTTCTACACACACATTTTTTTTTCTGCAACAAAAAGCCTTCAGCAGAGTCCACAGTACCCATTTCGGCACAAACAGTCGAAAGATCACTGAAGGCATGTAAATAGCTCAGATTCTGCATTTCTGCATTGCTGTACGACCACAGCCAACAGCAGGGCAAGTAAACACACCGAACACCCCAGAGCGACATCAGAAAATATTACAGTTGTCAGCAGGAACTTTATAACACCATGGGGATATGACAATCTGGGAAAAGAACACATTCAAATGGGATATTTTTAAAGCTTTTTCTGTTCATATAAACACAATAATTACAAGTCAGCCTCTCATCCTGAATCAAAGTTATTTAGAAGTGAGGAGAGAAATCAGTAATTATTTATAAATAACATTATATTTTTCGTTGACATTAAGTGCACTGGATGAATAACTCCCCGATGCTGCAGTGTCACCTGAAAGGAAAAGACGTGTTTTTATACTGCAGCATTCAGGGCATGTGGAGCGTTTCTAAACCTATAGATCTGTGTCCACAGAATTCTGCCTTCTGCCCTCCTCCCAGTGAGATAAATAACTGACAGACTCAAACAAAACAAGCCGGTAATGAAATTCTAAGCAGCTTCCCCCACCCCCCGCGTAGAAATATGTCACCCATGCCGGGAGACAGAATACCATACATTATAAATATAGATAAACATACATGAGACGAGCCAATTACTCAGACATACCCTCACGAGTCAAACTCCACAGTCTGTCAAGCTGGACAGATTTAATTTGACAGGATGCATGTCTTCGTAAACAGATCAGATGGCATGGTGGGGGGGGTTCATTAATATGACTATGAGGAAGAAAATTTTATTTCTCTATAGAAAAATACGACAAAGCTCATTTCCCCCACACAGACTTTTTCAACCAAAAGATATAACGATTATTGATGTTTATGTCAGTGCCACAGCCGTCGGTGTGCTGCGGAGGAAGTGCAGTTTTTCTTTCTTCGTTATGCCATATTTCAAAGAGCAGGATTAGTGTCAGGAGAAGTAGCCGGAGCAGGAGTGATATTTCATTCTGGCATTAACAACATGCAGTTCTCCTAAACCGAGGCTTCCCTCAAATTGCGGCGACTTCGACACGGTGAAGCCAATAAAGCTGCTAATGGCAGCACGACAATAACTGCAAACACGTGGCCTGGTCACTCAGTGAATAAGTGTGGGTCCCAGCCAGAAGCCTTTCTGAGCGAGGTTTTCATTGTCGTAGGGTCTTTGAATAATAAAAAAACATTTATAAAAGCGCTGAGAGTGTTTTATGTCCCAGTCAGCTTTGTTGAAGACGTGTTTTTGAGCCTATAAAAAACACGCCGACTTGTCAATCGCTGTTAAATTTCTAGCGTGTTGTGCCATTTGCAGCGATTACAGAGACATTTTTGCCATGCAGATCTCCCTCCCCACCCCAGAAAAACAAACCTCCCCTCCCTGCTTTCACGTCTTTTCACAAATTAGCCTTGTCATGAACGTGTGGCCCATGTCTCTATACTACACATCGAAAGGGCACAGAAATGAAATGTGGACTTTTCTTTGTGAGGAACATGTATGATCCACGTTCACAATTTTTACGTTTCATGACATTTAAATCGTATTGCCTCAAGGTCATACTCCATTTACCTCACTGTGAATAACCCCCTCATTACATTTTATATCATGTAAAGAATTGCAGCTTGGCATTAAACGTTGCTCGTTAATCCTGTAAAACAGGAGTGTACAGATTCATACCTCCTCTCTGTCCTATGAACAATTATGAATTATGCATTACAGCTGCACAACACAAAAGAATCGAGGAATCGAGCCATTTTGGGGGTTCTCTGACCTTTCATCGGCTTAAATGCTGCATCCGTCGGCATCTACTCTGCAGTTACTCCATAGTGGCCCCCATCTTATCAGCAGGAACACGACTTAAAATGTACAAACCAATCTGAAAAGGGAATACTGCCGTAACCTTCTACACGCAAACCAGAAAATAATGCACAAAACTAGGCACTATTCCTTAAAACGGAAGAAAAATACATCCATCTTGGTAGCGTTATAATGCACTGATCCACACTGGGGTCAAAATCCCAGGAAATGCCACTTTACACTGAATTATACTGAAGTATGCTTCATTGTATTGCCACACAACACAGATTCTGTTGTTATTGGCCACTGGACCGCAGTCATGTTGCTTACTAATAATGTCTGAGGAGGCAACAGTAAGAAGAGTGTTGTGTATTTACAATCACTAGGGGGAAAGGATGTGGGGCAGCGTTTCACACAGGACTCAGAAAAAAACGTTTTCTCTGCTGGAAGATGCACTGTGAATTGATTCGATAAACGGCTCATTTTGGAGGCAGACAGAACCCATCCACGGAGCACAAGAAAAGAATGCAACACCTCAACCGGACACAAGGCGACAGCAAGATAACCGCAGGGGTTCGAGTAGGCGCTGTGTTCCTGACTGGCCACACATCTCAGGGTGGAGACGGACGTGCCTGCGTCTTTGGACCCGGTGCTGAGGGAACAATGGCCACTTAGGAACCGTCCGCCCTCTGCACTGCACCATGGGAAATTCAGACTCATTAAGGAGAGACCTCATATTTCTTACCACTGTCGTTGGATGTCCAACCCCAATCCTGGCAAGCCTTTTTTCCCTACTGGACAAATTGGGCCAGAGGGAATGGGCTGGAATAAAACCTAGCAGACAATGCAGCGTGCTGGAAATGAGCTTGACAAACTAGCCCTGTTCATATCAGCCATCTTTGTAACCAATGATAAACACACCTATTCCTATTTTAACTCACAGTAGTATGCTTTTTTTTTTTGTTTTTTTGGAAGGTAAAAAAAAAAAAAACTAATTTATGTCCTCGGGCTAACACTGATGAAGAATGACATAGCGGCTGAAAAACGTAGACAGTGAGAGGATGATTTCACTGTGTTTTGAGTCGCTTGCCTTACTTTTCAAATTCATCATGCTGCAAAGGTCTAACACTGTACATTTACATACATCTTCCTTCATCGATGCCTGATAGCTTCCAATAAAGTCCTTTTCCAGCCTGCCTGGCTGAAATGGTATTACTTGCATTCTGACATGAGGCACAGTTACTCAGCAGAGTATTGAATTATTCTCTCTGAGACAGAGTCTTGGCTAATCTACGCCCCATATTGCATACCTCTACACTAAACTCTTAGCGTACCCAATTTCTGCCAAAGCACGTCCTACGCAAATATTCTTTTAGCTTCCCTGTTATTTGATATATATTTCTCAGTTCGGGAATCAAGGGGTAGAAAAGGAGGGTCTACTGAGGTGGATGAGGATTGTGGGAAACAGGCTGGCAACAAGAGTCAAGGGGGGGGGGGGCATGTTATCAGTTTAGATAAAGACAAGGTAACGTCCCAGCTGCACAGGTTTTGAATCAAAAGGCTTCAGTGAATTTCATTAGGGCAGCTCTCAGGCCTAAACCTCCATGTGATCAAAAAATACATTGTAATCAAGAGTTCACTGTGGTTTTCTCCTGCCACTCCAACCCAGTTTGTAGCTCATTCTCGTCGTTTCACTAAAACCATGTACCAAATATGACTCTCTGTATCAGCCCCCTTAACTTGATGCACAGAGGTCAATAAATATCAAGTTCCACAGGGCATGTAACTCAAGAGACATACATGGCTTGAAGCTGTTGTCCTCAAGTCATATATCTTGTGTTGCATACTTGTCGGTTGTCAGATTTGGCAATTCACTGATCGACTGCATACGCAGATGAAATTTTCCTTTGTGATCGTAATGAGACTACTGACCTAAAGGGGTCCATTGTGCAGATCTGTACATTGAGAAAGGACAGACCAGGTCTAATCCAGGACTCCTAGGAATAAATACAAACAGAGGAGGAAAACAATGTCCCTCCATTAGAAGCAGATGTCAGATAGGCTTCTTTGGTGTTGCTGAGTCAAGCAGCAAATGCTGTTTGTAATTTTGAGAGTTAAATGACTAACCATGACTTCCATGGAGCCAAATAAAATCACAGTCCTGTAAACAGACAGAACAGTTAAACGTCTTTTTGCACACATTGTCACCCTAGTATTACTTGCCAAACGCAAACCAGGTGAGGTTTACAGGCATGTTTTGTTTAGTTTATATTTTTAATGCAAATTATGCATTTCAAAGACAGCTTGAGGTCCTTGTCTAAGGAATACATAGCAGAGCTGTCTATCTGAATGCCTGTAAAAGCCAATGGAACATAAGTGTTAATAAAAACAAAATAAAATTATAATACGTGGTGTGATCTTTTCTTATGGTGGAAAAACTGCTATACATTACAACTCTTTTGTCTCTGTACCACGACACCATTCTGACTCAGATGACTCGGAATACCGTAAAACCATCTTGACAGCACACGTGGCTCGCCGCAGATCGCAGGGAACCCAAATATTCCATTGGGAAATGGCGAGGAAGCAGCCATTA